>NW_018408872.1:478196-503432 GCF_002113885.1 Mizuhopecten yessoensis
GGGGGGGGGGGGGGGGGGGGGGGGGGGATTCTTGAAAGTACTGGCTATGCTGGAAGATGCAGTGTCTAGTATGGATCTACAGTATCGCTGTGTATGTTGTTGAATACCATTATATTTATTATTTATATAAGGTAGGCATTTTATTTACATGTACATGTATATTCATTTGCTTTGGTAAATTGCATAATGTGTCTGGAAGCTGAACATTACGATGATTGTTATTTGTTACACTGTGATCTGTTCAATTATAACAGCAGCTGTTCTTGTTATCACTGTTATCCTGCCGAGAAATTCAAATATATACGAAAATATGTAGCTTATAGTCTAAGTCTATGTACCAAGATGTTAAAACTGTTAGGCACTAAATGGATCAGATGTAACCCAGTGAACACATTGTTGGTTAGTATAGTTCAATCATCCTGACTACTGTATACCGTGAAATTTTTCTCTGCAGTTTCATTTTCGCCTTTTTTACCCTCTGTAAAGAAGGCAAATTAATCATTACAGCAAACATTTGTAGACAACATAATATACATTGTAATTTTATGTGAAGGGTGAATTTATAAATGGGTGAAAATGAAATGATAATGAAGGCACACTATTTTGAGATTGAGAGGGACAAGTAATTTTGGACTGATCGCAGATTGATATGGTATTATTATGAGACTGATATTGGACCTATTAGGTTAACTTCAGGCTTTAACTTACGTCAGCTAAGTAATCTGCTGTTCTTTAAAATTTTGCACCAACCGTACCTGTGAAATTTTATTTCTATCAAAAATTAGGAATCATATTTTTGTGGAATAGTTCATGAGAGATTCAATTTTGAGTTAGCTTGTGAGAGCAATCATTCAGTAATTCAAATCAGATTTTTAATAATGCCAGTTTACAAATATGGTGTTTTGAAACATTGCATATTGAACAGTAATTATATAAGTGCTTCACAGTATCTGATATCTGTCTGTGGGATAGGTCACATATGCCCTAACACACATACACAGCCAAGGGCACATCTAGGTGTACAAGTGTCCATGTCTATGACCATACAACAGGAAATCGACTTGTAAATTGTATGTAATTGTATGTGAACTTAACAGGGATGCATGGGGTGTATAAATCATGTTCATAATAAATATGTTTTACTGCCTTCGATATGTAAACTCTTTGCTTGTTAATTGTTTCCACCAGGTGAGTTGGTGCAATGCATTGTCATTCATTTTCCTTCTATAAAATATTTCCTTTGAATGACATCTTCTCCAGAACCGCAGGACTGATAACAAACCAATTTGAAAGTATTCCTAGATGAGGATGATTCAGATTTGCTAAAGGGATCAATAGAACTGACTCTTTTAGGGAACGTTTAAGGAGCAAAAAAGGGTTGAAATTTGGACATCTAAAAAAATTGAAATCAACCAGATATTCAATAATTTTGATATTCATTTACAACAAAAATGTGAAACAATATCTTCAATTAGATCAATCAATTTGAAAATATGGATGTATGAAGGTTTTACTTTTTTAACAAACAATTTACATGGTGCAACATTCAAGACCTACTGGTCCCTTTTTCAAGCTATGACTGAGTGAGCAATTTGTAATTTACTTCTTTAACGACAAAATTGCAATCGATTAATCACCTATCAACAGAGAGTACATATATACACACTGTATGGAATAGATAAATGGTAGGGTGTAGATATGGCTCAGATCAGTCTTTGGCTTTGAATTAACGTCACCCACTACACCAAAAGCTTGAGAGTTATAGTACACTCTTGACAGATGCGACAACATCATCACAGAGCAGGACGATACACACAGGGAGGAACAGCACATAAAACACACGCTCAATTTATGTGGTAACGGACTGATCATTTAACAAAGTGAATAGCTATAAAATGTAAGGCGGACAAACAGAGACCAGAGACAGATAAAAAAAGGTGAGGGTCAAAACATATGCAAAAGCTGGATAGCAATCCCCAACATGAAATGGACATCCAAGGCCTTTGCCCATGTATTGAAGAAACACAAATTCAGCACCCTGATGAAAACAATAACAACACTCAGGCCGCTACTTGTGCACCCAAAAAGACAGGACTAATATTCTAGAGAAATAAAGAGTCATATACCAAATTCCTTGATAAAATTGTCAGCAATCATATATACACAAGAAACATGGGAAACACCTGCCGCCCTGCAGTACAAGAAATTGGCATTAACAGACTTATGCTAATACCTAAAATTACATTGTCTACTTAGACAATGCCTAAATAGTGAAAAGGGTCAAAATCAAAAACAAATCTCAAAACATGATCAGAGATGAGAGGGACACCAGCTAATTCAATTGTATGACCCACTTCTGACCTAAATAGGTAAGGGGGCTAGATCTACCCCTTACCAGGGGCCTAATCAATACAGTGTGTATATAGTCTCTATTGATAGGTGAAATATTCCATAGTTGAGTGACAAATAAAGTTAACAATTTCGCCACATCATTATACAGGTAAACAATACAAATTGCTCACTCAGTTATAGCTGGACAAAGGGACTGGTTAGTCTTGATAGAAGATCTATTGGTGAAACACTAGCACCATTAACACAGCCTGGAATATCACTATCTCGTTCTGGGGTTGGATAGTATGCCAGATAGCCCTAACTATCTAACATTGTATGATCTGATGTTGATGCATAATTATACATGTATTCCCCTGGGTCCTGTTACAGAGGCATGAAGGTGGAAGGTCAGCCAATCACGTTTATAGTCCAGACATTTCCCCAGTTTGACCCCATCAAACTAATGAAATAATTGGACACAACTCTACTACCTTACAATCACTATGATTACCAGAGTTGCCAATACTATGACTTAAGTTACAAGGCTGTATGGCGTTATCAATAGTATCACTATGGTTACAAAACAGTTTGGTGTGTCAAATATCATCACTATGGTTACAAAACAGTACGGTGTGTCAAATATCATCACTATGGTTACAAGACTGTATGGTGTGTCAAATAGCATCACTATGGTTACAAGACTGTATGGTGTTATCAATACCATCACTTCGGTTACCAGGCAATATGATCAATGCCATCACAATAGTTACAAGGCCTTAATTAAGATCAATACCATCACTATAGTTACCAGGCATTAGGATCAATACCTTCACTATAGTAACCAGCAATTGTGATCAATGCCATCACAGTAGTTACCAGGTATTATGATTAATATCATCACTATAGTTACCAGGCATTATGACCAGGCAATATGATCAATGCCATCACAATAGTTACAAGGCCTTAATTAAGATGAATACCATCACTATAGTTACCAGGCATTATGATCAATACCATCACAATAGTGACCAGGCATTATGATCAATACCATCACAATAGTTACCAGGCATTATGATCAATACCATCACTATAGTTACCAGGCATTATGATCAATACCATCACTTTAGTTACCAGGCATTATGATCAATACCATCACTTTAGTTACCAGGCATTATGATCAATACCATCACTTTAGTTACCAGGCATTATGATCAATACCATCACAATAGTGACCACGCATTATGATCAATACCATCACAATAGTTACCAGGCATTATGATCAATACCATCACAGTAGCTACCAGGTATTACGATTAATACCATCACTATAGTTACCAGGCATTATGATCAATACCATCACTTTAGTTACCAAGCATTATGATCAATACCATCACTATAGTAACCAGCGATTGTGATCAATGCCATCACAGTAGCAACCAGGTATTACGATTAATATCATCACTAGAGCTACCAGGCATTATGATTAATACCATCACTATAGTGAGCAGGCATTATGATCAATACCAGCACTATAGTGACCAGGCATTATGATAAATACCATCACTATAGATACTAGGCATTATGATAAATACCATCACTATAGTTAGCAGGCATTATGATCAATACGATCACTATAGTAACCAGCAACTATGATCAATGCCATCACTATAGTTACCAGTCATTATGATAAATATCATCACTATAGTTACCAGGCAATATGATCAATACCATCACTTTAGTTACCAGGAATTATCATCAATACCATCACTATAGATACTAGGCATTATGATAAATACCATCACTATAGATACCAGGCATTATGATCAATACTATCACTATAGTTACCAGGCAATATGATCAATACCATCACAATAGTGACCAGGCATTATGATAAATACCATCACTATAGTTACCGGGCATTATGATCGATACCATCACTATAGTTACCGGGCATTATGATCGATACCATCACTATAGTTACAAGGCATTATGATCAATACCAGCACTATAGTGACCAGGCATTCTGATCAATCCCATCACTATAGTTACCAGCCATTATGATCAATACCATCCCTATAGTTACCAGGCAGTATGATCAATACCATCACTAAAGTTACCAGGCGTTATGATCAATACCATCACTTTAGTTACCAGGAATTATGATCAATAACATCACTTAAGTTACCAGGCATTATGATCGATACCATCACTATAGTTACCAGCCATTATGATCAATACCATCACAATAGTTACCAGGCATTATGAACCAGGCATTATGATCAATACAATCACTATAGTTACCAGGTATTATGATTAATATCATCACTATAGTTACCTTGCATTATGATCAATACCATCTCTTTAGTTACCAGGAATTATCATCAATACCATCACTATAGCTACTAGGCATTATGATCAATACTATCACTATAGTAACCAGCAATTGTGATCAATGCCATCACAGTAGCAACCAGGTATTACGATTAATATCATCACTAGAGCTACCAGGCATTATGATTAATACCATCACTATAGTGACCAGGCATTCTGATCAATCCCATCACTATAGTAACCAGGCATTATGATCAATACCATCACTATAGATACTAGGCATTATGATCAATACCATCACTATAGCTACTAGGCATTATGATCAATACCATCACTATAGTTACCAGGCATTATGATCGATACCATCACTATAGTTACCAGTCATTATGATCAATATCATCACTATAGTTACCAGGCGTTATGATCAATACCATCACTATAGCTACTAGGCATTATGATCAATACCATCACTTTAGTTACCAGTCATTATGAGCAATACCTTCGCTTTTGTTACCAGGCATTAGGATTAATACCGTCACTATAGTTACTCAGCATTGTGATCAATACCATCACTATTGTGACCAAATAGTGTTATCAATACCATCACTATTGTGACCCGGCAGTGTTATCAATACCATCACTATAGTTATATATACCATCAGTATTGTGACCCGGCAGTGTTATCAATACCATCACTATAGTTATCAATACCATCACTATAGTTATCAATACCATCACTATTGTGACCCGGCAGTGTTATCAATACCTTCACTATAATTACAAAACAATATGGTCAGGTTGTACCAGACAAATTATACTTTAGTCTGTCGATGAAGCAGTCTTGTTTTACCAGGCTTACTTTGTGAGAACGTTTTATGGTGGACCTTAAGACATACATTACCATATATATATATCATGTCTGCAATTTCTAGAACAGATATATCCTGTAAAACTAGATATAATAAGCCATAATTAATAATCGTCTGAGTGTTGCATGTATTCTTGTATATTTTTAGATAACCAAGTCCAAACATAAAACACAGTAATGAAGCATGCATCCTTAAGTTCCATGTCACAGTAAGGTAACATACACCCTTAAGTCTCCATGTCACAGTTAGGTAGGTCTCTATGTTACAGTAATGTAGCATACAGTCTTAGTCGCCATGTCACAGTAAAGCAGCCTATTTTAAGATGTTTTGTGCTATTTGGTGGACTTTGGGCGTAATCAAGTGACGAACATAAAATCGATATAACTCGTCATGACGTTATTGTTGACGCGTACAGGTACATGTGTTTATGTACTACTAGCTTAATTAGTGCCAGACAGATGTAGCACCGCCCTAACCTGATCCGCTAATTAAAGCACTGTAATGTCCCCAGACAAGCACAGGGTGTCATCTATCTAACTATGACATCACGTTCATCGATATTTGTATCACCAGTGTCTGATTATTCTACACCGTGATCCGTAATAGCAGCATTGCATGATGGTTGTGTGAGCGACTGTAATCAAAGTAACAAATACGCAAGCGTTTCATGTATTATTATATATATTTATATGTATTGCATGACGTTCCCGTTTACAAATGCAATTTGCTTGGAGTGATCACAAAAATATTTGAAACACCAATTAGTCGGTGATATTCTCTTACACAGGACAATTATGACCTAGACTTTTGACCTATGACCTTGGAGTTCTGTAGTAGGACTCTCCTGTGTCCATGCCCAATCTTGCCAAGTTTGAATTGGATAGAGAAAACAGGGTTTCAATCAGAAATCATGATTTTCATCCATAACCTTGGCGATTTACTTGCGGTATTGGGTTTCAACAGGATTCTGCCTCTTGACATGCTCTGGCCAGTATTGGACAAATTTTGAAAGAAAATTACACATGTTCATTGCACTATCGTGCCTACGTATAAGATTGGCAATTCTCCCATTCCTGTGTGTATATGACAGAACTGTCCAGGGTAAGACAGGGATGTATGCGCGAGATCGGGTTATTTCAGTCTCGGGCAAAGATTCTGTAACATCCAAACTTTGACTTGCGCCTCGGTTGGGATTATGTTACAAAATCTTAGCCCTCGTGATACCACATGCTAGATTTTTCTGTCTCCTCCGATCGGTCTGGTACCTCTAAGTGGTATTTCGTGGAATATTTTACCCGGCGATGTATTCATCCGCGCGTTAACTGATAGTCTGCATTATAAATATTCTGTTTTGTCGCTATATGTTTTGTTTTGAAGTTGTTAGATATCTGATGTTGTAGATAAAATATAATCTACATGGTGAAATATGTTGCCTTCTTTGTAAGGACGGACCACATTGTTTACGCAGAAGCATTCAAATGTAGCTTTAGAAGCATAGAGGTCATTTTCATTTGAGGCACCTGACGGGATACTTGTAGTCCTTTGCAAAATTAAATCGTTCTGTTTTTCGAGAAAATATATCAATTACCTGCAACTGAGCAAGATCGGGTTATCTCAGTCTCGGGCTAAGACTCTTTAACATCCCAGCCTTGGCTTACGCCTCGGTAAGGATTATGTTACAGAAGCTTAGCCCTCGACTGAGATAACCTTATCTCGCTCAGTTACAGGTACTATATTTTATTAATCTTACACTCTATTTCAGGTGCTTGACGTCACAATGAGACAACAATGATGTGACGTCATAAAATCGGGAGGATGCCGATGTCAAGGCGCCTTTTGTGGAATTTCAGCCATTACCTTAACTTTTCACTTATGACCATGCATTTCAATCATGTCCACCCTCTTGTCATCAAGGCCTTTCGATGTATCAAATTAGGTGAGATTAGACAATGTGCGGATAAGGAACCCTGTACCCGATGGGCGGACAGGTAGCTTTGTACCCGAGAAAAGCAACATAACAACCAAAAACTATGACAGTTGAGGAATATGTGTCTACCATAACAAAAACAATAAAACATATACATATGTAATATTACATTTTTCAAAAAGTTACCTTCTATTGGGATAAAACTTACTGGACGTCACCATCACGCTTTGTCTTCGGATGGTGACACAGTCAACTTGCACTGTCAGGATGAAAACGCATCAGGTTTTAATAAGGTATACGGCGAGCATGTTTATCTCAATAGCAATATTACTAGTGTGAAACGCATAAAACTAATGTAGAAAAACAGTGCGATTGAAAACATCTGTTCGATAATTTGACGCCGATCTATCTCTGACAGTAGCGAACATAACCCTGTATACGATACCCCTGTTAACGATACACGATACCCCTGTATACGAGTTGTGCTGCTGTACCGAGTCTTGTGGTTGCCTGGAAGTCTTTTTTGGTTTGACCAAAAGGTTGTGTTTTTATCGATATTGTATTAATATATCAAGGGAACGCGATTTTCATAGCATCCCAACACAAAGCTCATTTGGTGTACAATTGAATACATAACTCCAACAAAAACAATGTGCTAGTTAGTGTAGTGACCGCGCGCGGAGTAGGTGTCAAGGTCGTCAGCATGAGTCCAGTCAGCATGTATCTTAACAAGCACGCATGGAAATCCGTCGATGTATATGCAAAATTTTCCTATTTCCAGAAAATCGATGATTTTCGGATCTCTACATGTTACATAGAAATGCATTCGTTCGTTTTTTCTGTGCCAAAAATGCATCGGTATAAATTTTAACCTGAAGGTCAATAACTTCGATTTGAGATTGTAAATGGTGATACTGACTGACCGTATAGGGTAATGTTGTTGATGACGTGCCAAACGTCATTTACAAGAACTATACCAGTTTGAGCTTAAACGTCATGTTATGGTAAGTCTCCATCGGAACAAGTATTGAAACATTGATGTTAAGTACAATCGTTTGGTACATGAATCACAGCGCCCCTCCAGGCTTACATGTTCCCTCGGGACCTTTTGACACCGTATTACCAGCTGACATGTGAAACCAAGTGCGCAACAAACACATTAAGGAAGCGAATTGGTTTTAAATCAGATTCCAACTACATCTGACACCCCGTCTCGACAATCAGGTTAGAGAAATGTTTTAATCGATACAAGTCAAAGTACAAATGTATCCAGAGGATTGATCTCTCACCATTAGCAATCTGATTAAAATACAGATGTTAAGGCATCACCTACGGTATTAACGTTACAGCAGTAGGTGATGAATTATCAGCTGTATTTCAATCAGATTGTATCGTTATAAGATATTTATCAGTCAGACAATCAATCTACAATAAACCACTCTAAGACGTTTTATAATAAATGATTACACATTTTAATCAATCAATGAATGCAATATGATTACTACTGTTCCTATGCCACCTCCACATGCGTGTACGTTTGCTTGCTTGCTGCAGTGTATTGTGTTCTGTTTGCGCTGGAAACGTGCTTCAAATGGCATTTCTGTTCCATAGTACCACTTCACTTGAATGCTTCACCACAGGCACTGTAGCCCCCACCCCCGGACCTGATTATCAACGCCGCAACATTGGCTCCTAGCATTGGGTGTCCTTTATCATTGACTTCTACATGTAGCTAACATGTGTATCATGAATCTGATGTATCTGTATAAGACGTTGGAGCAGTATGTATCTTCCTCAGCAAATGTTACAGACTTTGTCTCAAATATAGTATTGACCTTTGTGACCTATGTGACCCAACCAATCGAAAGCACAGTGGAATCGGGTCCATGTATCTTATTTATCAATTTCTACAAAGGAACTCAGATCACAGTGCAAGGAAATAGCAAATCTGGCTCTAGTTACTTTAACCTTTGCCTTGATTTAGTTGCCACGAACTTACCCAACACATCCCCTTCCGTTGCCCTGCAACAATGGTATTCACTTTGAGTATTATAAGCACGAGTAACGCTAACTAGTTTGCCCTAACCGAGGTCCCGTCTATCTTATTTCTATAAAAAAAAGTCACGTTATCCATTGTCACCATTGCAAGAATATTGGTTTGGTTTGGTTTACTTTTGTTTAACGTCCTATTAACAGCTAGGGTCATTTAAGGACGTGCCTCCATGTGTGTAGTGTATGCGTGCTTGTGTGTGTATGCAGGAGACAGGATATGTTGGTGTTCTTACCTCCTCGGGATAGCGCGGATCTAATACCATGCCGAAGGCACCCAGCACAGCATTCCGCCCGGTCACATTATACTGACAACGGGTGAACCAGTTGTTGTCATTCCCCTAAATGCTGAACGTTAATCAGGGAATTACAACTACCACATTTAAGGACTTTGGTATTTCCCGGCCTGGGGACAGAACCCGTTGCCTTCCTCGCCAGGGCGAACGCTCAACATTAAGGCCAAAAGTGAGGTGTTGCCAAGCAGGGCGTTAGGAAATAAAAGTTAGTTAGAAGTAGAAAGAAAGATAAAGATGCCAAATATTGCAATGGGTGCAGCAGATGTGTTTTGGTCGCCTTTGTGTCCCCAAATAGAGGACACAAAAGCATCCCCAATTCTGCAGGGGTTCACACATTGGTCGCCTCCTACGATACATGCAGTGGGTCACAATAGGTGTATTATTGTTTACTGATCCCCCACCTGCAGGAGTGCAAGAATATAGAGGCTACCAGTGTGGTAACACTTGCACGTATTTAAAGAGACTAACAATGACCTGCCGCACAACAATGCAACACAAGTGATACATCATATATCTATCAATAGCTTACCATCATACGGCCAAGGTGGTACGACGGTGTTCAACGGCAATCAAATAAAACACATATCTATCGGGGAAATAAATACTTCGGTGGCAGCTTGTTTATTTTACTGACATCACACACAAACAAAAGTATAAAAAAAATCTGTAGAACGCATAAAACCACGAAGGCGATATTTTGCCTCCGAAAGGTTAAACGGGTAGACGGCGCTGATTGCCAGGCTTAATGGGTACTGCAATGCATGCTGATCATAACACAGTACGATTGAGAATACTTTGTTGATGTCAAGGGATTATTAACTATTATATGTGTGTGTGTTAGTAAACTAAACGTTGGAGTCTGACATTTTTTAACGCAATTTATCCGAGCGATTGAAACAGGCACTCTCGGAAACGAGAACGTTTTTTCTACGATTTAGCGAATGCGTCTCCATGCTATCTTTTGGGACAGTTTTCCCGTGTTAGTGGAGATGTGGTTTTTATTGTTTCCTAGAAAATGTTCCACCAGACATACACATGTGAACATTGTATCTGTGTACTATAGAGGAGGCAGGGAAGCTTCAGCCATCTGTGTTATTACTCAAGACAGTTTCTCATACATGTACTCATTATTCATAACATTCCGGATCGTCCATAAAAAGGACATGATATGCTCCTAACAGTCGTTTTCTAAACAGAAAAAAATATTGGCTTGTGTCCCATGTCGGTAAAAATGCGTCACTGATCAATACCAATTATTCTGTATATTTCTGCATCAGAAACCACGCGGCTTACTTGTCAAAGACTAGGCCGAGTCTATTCGACGAGCCTTCGATCTGACGAAGCTAAACATACAGGCGAAACACATAATGCTCACATTATATAAGTAAATGTTCAAGTAAGTTGTCCTATATATTTCTTAATGTTACATATCTTTCCAGGAACAAATTTCACATAAAGTTTTCACAAAATATGGTAGAGTTTTATGTATATTTTTTGTTCTTTCGTGGATATGTCTTTACAACCAGTTGGTGTCAATAATTGCATGCAAACCACGTCGATGATAATCTTTCGCAGAATCCATTAATGTGCGAATTTGCAAACGAAAATGCGTAACGTTTTGAATAGCGAGAAGGCATGAATATGTTGTCGGCTGAATAAAAAGTACGGAGAAGTATAATTATTTTGTGTGTCATGTTCGAAGAGAAGCAGAATAAATCGCATCGATTGTTTCCGGTCATAAACGCCAGACGCTTAAACAAGCAGGAATGACTAGGTTTTACTTCCGGGAATGGACAAGTACAGAAAGATGACGCCACAGACAAAATCAATGCAGAACTGAAACGGCACGAACGGGTTGCGAATGAAATATGTCAATGAAGTTTTATTTTGATAATTTCGCTGTATAATTTCAATATATTGCTAATATAATAAAACCAACTTTTTTTTATTTATTTTTAATCTTGGATTGGGCGTCTTTTACATGCGACGGTTTAATAATATCTGTTAATTTCAGGGATCTTGACTAGAACGATACGCTCCTTTGGTTAGTATAGATGTAAGTCAAGGTATTTCGGAGGTCCCAAGTACGTACCCTAGTAGAACCTTTCGCTAGGTCTATTAAAAGTGTTGCGAAGCCATGTATGGTTGTTGTTTTCGTTATATGCCCTCTTATGCTGCTCGCTTCACAGGAAATCTATATCAAAATTAGCATGTTGGCGAAACAATACCAATTCTGATTGTTAGATTTATATAAAGTAGGTTGTATACCGGATACGTACAGGTAACACAGATACAATTTTAGTCTCCGAAGCAACAAAGCCGACTGACATTTGTTTGCACCCACTACATATGGCATTATAAATTATCGTGAAAGATATAAAATTAAAGCAGGAAAAATCAGCATCTTTTCGTGAAATTTGTTGATAGAAATATCGAATATTGACAATGACGATAGACAAATGGGACAGTTATGATGGAGAAATGTGACAACTATGATGGAAATATGTGACAATTATGCTAGGACAAATGTGACGGACAAAGAGGGTGCAATATTAATGGTGATGGTATTATATGAAAAAGATGATTAAGAAATAGGAGAAATGATGATGAATCAATGTAACATGTAACTGGAATCCGATAGCTGACGGAAGCGAACACTTGTGTGTCCTTAAGCAACAGCTGTTCGGGGCCTAGTCATTGCTGTGTATCCTGATAACTCGACAATCATTACACTTAGTATTACTGATCCTCCTATTCGTATCAAGGTGGGGTCAACTTCCATAGCAAATTAACATCAGTGTCGACCTTCGCGTAGACTTTGGTATGTGTGTGTGGCTTAAAATCCTACACAAAATGGCATTACCTATTTAATGACGAATCGGACCTCCTTGATTAGCACCTGTGTCATAATTAAAGTTTTTGAGTAATACAAAACATTTCCTCATTTGTACGAATGATAGAAGTGTAGTTGATGTTACATTTGTCATGCGCAGTGTACGCACACAATTATTTTGTTAACTGTTGGCAAAGGAGATAGTTTAGTACTGATTTAATTAGAAAAAAAGGTGAAATATATTTATCCAATAATTTTGCCTTATTCTAAATTTTGTACTGCTATTACAATGTTTCCCTTTATAGATTTGCATTAAAGGTTTTAGTGCATGCATCTCAATAAACAAGTTTTAATAAACTTGTAACTCCAAACATGTATACGCCATTTTGTTAGGATAGCCCGTCACTCTCTTTGGCGTTATACAAGGAGGTCCAATTTTACCGTAGAATGCAAAATAATAATTTCTTCAAATATTGCTCATATAGACATATCTGTTTATGGTAATAAAGAATCAAAGGCATTGAGATAGGGGCCCCAGTATTGACCTTCATCTCAAACTAAAGTCATAACTATGGGATATTTAGTGAGTTTTGTACTCGAAATACCTGATGAACACCTCACAAATTTCTCTGAACTTGATACAAAATTACGAAGTGTATCCCGTACGTATACTACATGTATATGATGCATGGTCGTGATCTACATGTAAGTGTGACACGATTTTGTGACCAGTCATCGCATTGAAGTGAATGCAGTTATAACTTCAATGGCGAATTGATTTCCATTAGTATGTTGAATCGAACACACATATAGAAACATTGACTGTTTGAGGAAAATGGTAGGCTATGTAATTAATTCCAGAATTTGTTGCAGGACAAAATTGGAAAGGAATTGTCTAAGTGTAACTGGCAAGCTAACAAAACAAAATTCCAGGACAGAATATATTTCTGAGAGTCATCTATGTTTATTTGTTGAACGCAATGCAATGTTGATCACTCCCAGCTAAATGAATTCCATTAATGTTAAGTAAAATACACAAAGTACCACATCGGCTACACATAATGACAAAATATGTATAACAGCACCAATATACAAAGCCAAACTATACCACGGCACCATACACAAGGACAAACTATACCACGGCATCCATACACAAGGACAAACTATACCACAGCATCCTTACACAAGGACAAACTATACCACGGCACCATACACAAGGACAAACTATACAACGGCATCCATACACAAGGACAAACTATACCACGGCATCAATACACAAGTACAAAATATGCCACAGCATCCATACACAAGGACAAACTATACCACGGCATCCATACACAAGGACATGCTATACCACGGCATCCTTACAAAAGGACAGGCTATACCACGGCATCCATACAAAAGGACAAAATTTACCACGACATCCATACACAAAGACAAACTATACCACGGCATCTGTACACAAGGACAAACTATACCACGGCATCCATACACGAGGACAGACTTTACCACGGCATCCATACACAAGGACAGGCTATACCACGGCTTCCATAAACAAGGACAAACTATACCACAGCATCCATACACAAGGACAAACTATACCACGGCATCCATACAGAAGGACAAACTATACCACGGCATCCATACAAAAGGACAGGCTATACCACGGTATCCATACACAAGGGCAAACTATATGACGGCATCCTAACACAAGGACAGGCTATACCACGGCATCCATACACAAGGACACACTATATCACGGCACCATACACAAGGACAAACTATACCACGGCATCTATACACTAGGACAAACTATACCACGGCATCCTTACACAAGGACAGGCTATACCACGGCATCCATACACAAGGACACACTATATCACGGCACCATACACAAGGACAAACTATACCACGGCATCAACCCACTATAGGACAGAAATCGAATTAAAGTCGACCGCAGAAAGTTGGAACAGGCGACATCACACACACACACACCCCTCACCCCCTCAAACCGCGGGTACACCGGAAGTGTATGCGATTCCAACATCGTATGTGGTACCCGCCATTCGGCCTGTCAAATTCATACAACCTGGTTGGCAACCAACGATAAAAACAAATAGAATATATCGACTTTAGGTAAAAATGCCATCCCCAATGAGATCGACTGTTATACATTGGGGTGGTATCTTTTTTACCGAAAGTAGATATAAACCCCTAAAACATGTCAAATTACTCTGAATACCTTAGTTTAGGTCCAAATATAGACGTAACAAATTATCAGGTCCGACCATGCAAGTTTACATCACACGGTAATGCACATATTTATATAGTTATTTATAATAAAATAACATCTGACGATATCAAACCTATAAATAGAAGCCTATCATATCCTCGCTATTTTGTAGTTTTAACAATTTGACAATTACACGAGAGCGGTGGTCAACATAAAGAGATATGGGAAAGTATTTAAACGTTTCAGATAGAAGTTATCATACACAACCGCTACTTTTGTCACAGGACAACGGAGCTGATGATGATGCATAATTATATTGAACGTTTGTTTGACACTTCGTCAGTGTCTACTAATAATGAAATGTTGATGCATGTTATATATATATGATTTTAAAAAATCACGTTTTTAACCACCAAATTGTAAAAGGAGAGGATTCAACAGTGGGAGCTGAATACTCCAACCCTACCAGCTAATTTAATGAACCTGTAACTGTAAATAGCTATATATATAGCAACCAGAAGTCTAATTAGTACGCGTGTGTACAGCATACATTAGAAGAAAAGAATATCATACATCACCACAAACTACTAGTTAGCTTCCAACGATGTCATCTGAGCGAAACTGAGCGAATATATGAACTCTTCGTGTTCTAATCAATGTGATGAGTACTACTACTTTCACGTTACGTCATTTTCCTAATTAAACTTTTCGAAAATTACTTTCCCTTGCTTTGTTTTAAGTCACCTTATGAAATTTGTCACACAGATGAAGAATTTTCTAGCTCTGCGTTTGGTCATTTTCATATAATGACCCGTTTCATAGAAAACTAACCATAATCAGAGACGTATTGTCTCTGCCATAATGAGTTAATCGGTTAAAATATTTTTTACGACAAAACTTTAACATCTATTAATGTCTATGAACTAACAGTGAAAATCAACGGAATTATTTGAAAAATTCTGATTTTCCGTTTGGTATTATGAAGAAGATAATACCTACTTATAATTAATAATCAATTAATTTGAAAGGGTAAAACATCCCCTTTACAATTTTTGTCGTAAGAAGCTTCCTTCTTTCTTTAACGTATATTTTCATAAGAATAACACTAACAGAATATTTCGGCACATTCAATGTAGTATAAGTTGTATAAGTTACGCGGAAAAATGCGAGGCTAACCCCAGGTATGGTAAAAATTTAAGTCACAGGAAACGACTAATGTCCGCGCATGCGTGTTAGTTGAAAATCATGGCTGTCATACCGGCGATACCAGGCAGGCAATAGCCTACGATAGATATAAGATAGCGAGAGATATGTTCGTGTAGAAACCAAACATTTCAAACGGAGAGATACTTTGGATTAAACTGTATGAACTCTTAGGGTAAGTAGAAATTTTGAAACGTTTTTAGTTGAATTTAACGAAAAACAAATTGTCTATTTTCACTATCGCTAAAGCACAGCGATTGATTTTTTGGTTTTCTTTCAATCATCTGCATACAGCTGAATGATTCAGCGTCTGACATATGACAAAGCTGAGTGCCCTACGGGACAAACTCTTCGATCGGCTGTCTGAGTAATAGTGTAGTATCCCGAGACCAAGAATTATTTGTTAAAAATTAAAACTGAATGGAACTTTAACCCTATACACACGATAAGGTCATAGCAAACTTCTATTTTCATTTCATATCGCGACATGTTTTGTGAATTTATGAATACCACACATTTATTTAACAAAATGTTAAATTATATTAATAAAATCATCTGTTTCTTTAAGAAAGGTTAACTGCTTATTACGGACGTGTGTGTCTAATAATATTGCTCTCATGATAAAAAGAACACACTTGTTTGCACTGCAATGAGCTCGGGTATTTGACAACTGTTCTGTTCACGAGCCGAGACCGCCTATAGGCCGTTTCAGAAAAGCCCAGGTTGTGTATTGTACTACAGATATCGAACCGTCAAATATGTCTATGACTAACATGAAACGGTAATATATTATTTAAAGAGCAGACACATTGACAAACACCAATGCATTTTTATTTTATTGGCACTGTCCTTTTATGGGCACATACTATTATCGATACAAAAGACCATTGTAATACACATGTATATGTTACAGTGTAGATATATCTGATATATTGTATGGGTCAAAGAAGTAATATAGACCGTAAAATCCCATATAATGTACATAGATGTATACTGTAATACATTGTACAGTACAGAATGTGAGTGCTATTAGATATGTTAGTTAAAGTGTTAGTACATGATGTAATGTTGATATGTGCCACAGTTTAATAAGCAACAAAAATTAATTCTAAGTAGAATTGGTATATGTTGATTTTGTTTTAATTTTAATTAATAAAATTAGTTTCCTACCTTTACCCTTTAGCATGTACAGAAGTAAATGAAGGGTGTGTGTGTGTGTGTGTGTGTGTGTGTGTGTGTGTTGAAATATCAATAAAAGTTACAATCAACTACCAGATAATAAAACGTTTTTGCCTTGAAATGAAGTATTATTAATCAAATTTTATATCTATATGTACTTCCTAATTATTTAATGTGAATGTGTTTACATGCTACACTAATATTGTTATTAGCTGTTCAGTTTCATACTGTACTAAACTTGAGGTCATTGGTTAGCTAGGCCATCATAAAAAAAAAGTTTCTTTACAGTTTTCCAGTAAACTTACTGAAAATGGCACCTATTCACACTTAAATGTTAGTAAAAAAAATCTTGATGGAAATCTTTGACACTTGGAGTTTTTATAAAGAGATAAGATATTTCTAAAAAAATAATCCTTTTTTACCAACCCACTGAAAAAATTTGTGTAGAGAAACTGAAACCAAATAAACTTTTAAGGATGGCCTTGTGGATGTGATTCAGATGAACTTGATGACATTTCATCTAAGTATGTGTAGCATAGATGTACATCATGTTATCATCTGAATTTCCATGTAGAAAAAACAATTTTAAATATTTAGTGAATTTGTATGTCAATTTAAGTTACTATGTAACTATATTTGAGCAATAAAAGTATTGAATTGAATTTTATTGATAGAAGTAATAGTTGAAATCTCTTATAGCTATAAACTGAAAGCTTTAACAAATTATATACTGACTCAAAATTCCAGAATATTTATGATAATTTGAGTGAATTCCTGTGGTTTTGCTACGAGGTGTACTGAAAAATGTTGTATATATTATGTACACTGCGTAGCATGGTGTTAAGAATGAGCATCTGATGCAGATGACTGACACTAACAATATACATCGCTGTGATCAGTACAGTGTAATAATTATCAATCATATACAGAAGTAAGTCTTATTTAGAAAAGTTATTAACTTATCTATATATAATTTTCTGGAACAGAGCCACAATTAAGTGATATATGCCTTTGCATATGTATTAAGGATCCTTGTCCAACTGCACTGTAGTTTTACGTAATACAGTAATTACTACTAATATCTCCATAATATTCTTATGGATATGCCTATAGTTTAAAGCTTGGCCAGGAGTCTTCCCTTGACTATAAGAAGCTCAATCGATTAAAGCAACAGTATAACTGTCTGATGTCACAGGGTTTGAATCCCGATCTTAAATAAGTCCCACAGATGTTTTACTGTCAGAATACTGTTGGTGATGATATTTTGTTTATTCTATTTGTATTTTCTTTCATTAAGATGCTGTAAGGTATATATGGTTTTCTTATCGAAAATAATTCATCAAAACTATAGTCAAGCTAATAAACACAGTGTCAATGCGTAGTGACAGTTTTTGGGAGTGGTTTAAAAGGGATCCTTAAATATTGAATGAGTTTCCAAGAATGTTGAAGACCTGTTTTACCTGGTCACCAACTTATTCCTAGGACTTTTCACCTATTCTGCCACACCCATCTTTTTCTTAGACATCTGCCTATTCAGCCACACCCATCTATTCCTAAGACTTTCTACCTGTTCTGCCCCATCCATCTATTCCTGAGACATCCACCTATTCAGCCACACCCATCTTTTCCTAAGACTTTCTACCTGTTCTGCCCCATCCACCTATTCCTAGGCATGACCTCTTCAGCCACACCCATGTGTTCCTGAGACATCAAACATACAACTTCTACACGCACAATGTTCACGATAGAATATATGAAAAATCAAATTTAAATAAGCTAGGGCATATGGAGATCAAGAGTAAGTGTACAAAATAATTAAGTATGTCTGCTTTCTATGTAGAATCTATGTTATACTTGAATTGTTGATAACATTCTGAATACGCTCATTGTCATTGCAAAGATTTGTAAAAAGTATGTTTAAGTGGGCACAAAACTTCTATATCAGTTGGTTACAGGAAACATGAATATTTCTTTTTAACAAGCTTATCACAAAAATCCAGACTATCCTTAAAATCTACCAAGTGTGCAGACTTTCGAATGAGGAAATAGAAGTGATAAACGGCTATATATACATTAATAAGACTGCTGTAGCGTTGCAGCCCATAGAATACGTAAATAACTCTATGACCTTCAGATTAGAATGCCTCTGTCGACAGGAGATACTTAATAAAAACCTACTTAGTCTACAGTTGAATATTGAATACATCTGTTTGTCTGTATTAACAATTAAACCTGCTGTAGGGTTGTATAGGTGCTCTCTTGTGAAGAGTGGTCGTCATGTGACATTGTTTTGAATGAGATTGTGGAACAAATGTTTTAAAGACCTCAGATCTTACCAAATTTATTTTAAAACTGCCTGGTGTGCAATATATGTTGATATAGGTCATGTGCAATACAGACAAAACATTGTTATGTCACTCAAGTGGTTGATATTTATTGATAATTTCATTTACATCGTTTCAATTTTAGTAGATTTCTGATTCCTTAGACTCAGCACTAGAACATTTATAAGGCAGTGTTGAAGAATTTCAAAAACTATGACACATTTTGATAAACATTTTCTGTTTTAATATTCTAAAATGAGCACCTCAAAATCTTTGGGTTGAGTACAATGTAGCTATAGGCAGTGGTACTAGTAGCCTGAATTAGATTAATTTGGTCACTTTTAGAATATGGAAGAAACCTGTAAATAACTTAATTTGTATTGCGCATTTTACTGAGTTTTCTTGCTAAACTATTTAACATGTTTAATTTGACCACAGGGCAAGCAGTTTTTTGCAAATGATTTTACAAATATTTAGCCAAATAGAAAATATATAGCTGTTAAGATATCATATACCTACTTCTATTTTCATTGCAACTCTTGATTATTTTTAAACAAGAACTTCTAAAGTCAGAATTTTAAAATGCTCCTTTGACATAATGTAAAAACTTTAAAAAAACAAAAAAAACCCATAAAAATAACCATGTAGAGATACATACCTCCCAACACTGTTGTCTAAATTTTTGTCTAGATGTAGCACTGAAGAGACAGAATTTCATTCTAGACCAATAATAATTAAAAAAGTAGTGATAGATGAAAGGGAGAATACTGTGAGTCAAAGAACTGAGTGGAACTCTCCTTTGTGACTTATGATAACTGATACAGTGGTCCCCTCTATTTACCTTAATGGGAGATATTTGTACTTCAGCTTCACTGTTGATCCCCTGATTTCACAAAGGGTAATTCTTGCAATAAGCACACCTGCATACACAAGTTAAAAGTTTCCCCTGAATTTATTTATTTAAACAAAATTCATTTGTAGAAACATGTCAATGAATACATGTCGTAACACAACATAGCGATGCCTAATAAGACCCTGTACATGTAGACAAAACTAAGTATTTCTGGTTTAGTTTCCTTCTTCCCCATCTCTTTCCCCTCCCTCTCCCCTCTTCCCCATGCATCCCCCCCATAAGTGATACATACATAGTAACTTTACCCAGGTGTTAACACAATACAGGAAACACTTGACTATTTGGAGCACCTGGGCTAAACAATTACAACGGTTGGATAACCAGGGTAATTCTGTACCTGCATTACAATTTGCACATCACTGAAACCTAAACAGGCATATGCCATGAGACTTCAGACAAGAAAGAACACTTAAAAGTTAGAAATAGAGTATACTTCTACTGGGCAGGAACCATTCATAAACAGACAATTAACAGGAAAACTCCATTATATACGGCCAACAAGGAAGGAAGACAGATATTAACAATTTAAATCAGACTTGTTAACTTGAACTTCGCTGGAAGATATATGTAATTTGGTCGAGTTGTAGTTAAAAGGATTGCACTGTAATTTCATTCGAATATTGTTTACATTTTGTTAAACATTTGTGTTTGAATTTGCTGGTAAATAGAGATATTGTGCATTCCAAGTGTTTGCCTTGAAATTAAATTCCACGTTTCATTCATCATTATGCATGAGAGCTTCGATAGGATCTCTGTATGAGTCATCATGGACTAGCACATAATATGCTTCAATGTAAAAAAGGGTGGCACTGTGGTAGTGGACTCCTGTGCATTAATGCACATGAAGGTCGTTTTGATTGGGGCTTTAAGACCAACAGATTTGTGTGTTCACACCCGCTGATTTCTTCCATTAGGGGGTTGCCTTAACTTTAATGAAGGGGCAAATGTTTTGAGTGCTTCAAGAGTCCCTTAGTTTTGAATTGACTTAAAATTAATGTTATATATATATTTAATCATTTTCTCATAAGATCATCAACTACTATAATAAGAGACTTATGGGTGAATGATGTTTTCTGAAAAGCTAACGAAAGGATTTCAGATAAAGTGAGAAATATAGTCTAAATTACCTGTAAAAAGTGCCAGGCCTAATGAGATTGACTGCAATGTGGTATGTAGGTTGTACATCATTTTAATGGAATCATATTATATGATATGTAACAATGAGGGTCATGATCACATTTTATTGGTGTTAACATGGAATATGCGTCACATGTACAGTACATGTGCTGTAGAAAGTCGAGGCAAATTGGCAACTGAATGGATGATGAGGTTTTAAAAAGGAATATATATTTGCATATTGGATCAGATGACAACAGATGTGTGTATGCTAATTCTTACAGCTGCATGCATTAGACAGGATTGCCAGAAATCACAGACAATATAAAATGCCTCATTTGTATTTTACACAGATTGGCCTGCTGGATCGCAGATTTAGGGGATTGAACCTGAGTAGCATTAGACATTTGTCTGAAAAAGGAGGCGAATTTCAAAAATCTTCTTCTGCAGTTCCAGAAATGCTAGTATCAAATACTACTCATAGTTGTAAAGGCCTTCGAGAGGTTTATATACTTTGAGATTTTCATGTGCCCCAGGTCCCTCCAGCTCGTTTGCCTTTGGGGAGGGGGTAAAGTTTGGTATTGTTTATATAGACAATTCGACAAATGAACAGCCATCACATACTTTTGTGCTAGTAATAGTCACAACCTTAATTCTTTATGAATTTTAAAGTCTCCATAGTAACGCTTCCAAGTTCTTACCCTACATGTCTGAAGTGGTTACAAATTGGCATTACAGAGCAAATGTAAATATTGTGCCATGATTGCTTAAATAACCAGGTGAGCAGTACAGGCCCCCTGGGCCTCTTGTTTTTTTACTGTAATAAAACAATACATGTCTTTAGCCTTCCTCTTATGTATTTCTTGGGTATCAACATCAAATGTGTCTATTTATAGAGCTCTCAAGTGCATCAGATTCACTTGGAATTTTTAGCTGGTTGAGTAACCAAAATGGAACACTTCATCTTATAATTCAGTTTATGAAAATAACTGACAGCATTTAAATAATTTTCTTCATTTAAAAAAATGTTTTGACAATATTTGACAAATTTTACTCATTTATTTCCTAAAATATTCATTTTAACATATACTTTTCATGTTTTGAAATATGATAGATTTTTTTTGTTTTCGCATCCTACAATTTTCCGGGATTTCTTTTCATTTCATGTTTTTAATATTTCAGTTGAGTTTATGAGCAATGTTTAAGAGGTAGGCAGATGATATTTGTTCAAAATGCATAAAACTATCTAAATTTTGATTGAGAATACATACCACCTCGAGCTCCCCACCATACAAAGTGGAGGAGAGACGCTATTTCCTAATGGATATGTAAATATGTATTTTCACTACTTATGAAAGAGCCAAATAAAGTCCATTTCAAACGAGTATTTTTTTAGTTTAATGTTGGCACGTTTGAAAGCCATTCTATTTTGTCAAAGGGATTCGTAAAAACATGTTTACAACATATTGTGTTGCTGACTCGCACTTGCTGTTTTGAAGCCACACATTAGAAACGGGATGAAAATTGTTTCCATAGAGTGCATTTAATGCATGTCTAATAGGTGTGATGTAACCAAGGTTTTGCACTGTTATCTACATAGATCTCATGTTGGTTGATGGTTCATATAGAAACTGTACCCCTTACATTGAAAGCAGGTCTGTCACAATGGATGGTTTCTTATGACTCTGTGAAAAGACAAGCAAACAGCTGGATATGCATCCATATATGTATACAAATAAAGATTTCATTATGCGAATGTAAAATTAAAAACCTGTGTTTACAATATTGCTGGTTGCTAATTATGACAACAGTTACCTTTTGTAATTGATCTGCAGATGCTGTGGTACATGTACTTCATGTATTTGAGACTAAGTCGTCATATCAGAATATCCTTTAAAATGCATATTGGTGAATCTAAAGGGTCAGTACAAGGTCACTACCAGGAAATAGTCCCTAACTAAAATAGTACCCTTAGGATATTTATACTCTATCAGACTTGTCAGACAGGGTGTCAGTTTATCTGGGGCATAACTCATATATTCTCTGTCACTTAAAGTTGCAATATTTTGTGTGTGAATACCTCCTGGGATAACAGTGTCTCAAATATGGTCTTGTGCATATCTTTTTACAGAGTTATGGGCCTTAACACAAGTAACCGTTTGTCACTTTGTCCATGACTGTTTCATATAATGTCATTTTGTATGTTATTACCTCTTGGATGGCAGAGTGTTACACATAAATGGTTTGGTTTTATAGGGTTTAACATCCTATCAACAGCTGAGGTAATTTAATTTAAGGACATATTTCCATGTGTGTTCTGTATGCGTGCATGTGTGTATGTGTGCTGGAGGCCTCCTCGCCATAGCGCAGATCTGATGCCAACTTTATAGTGCTATCTCCTTGAAATACCATGCCGAAGGCACCCAGCACAGCATTGTGCCCAGTCTCTAATAGAATTGAGTTTTGTGCCATACTACATACAGAGTAATGGCCCTTTGTTCACTGGTATTCTGTCGGGGCAAATTTCATATATTTGTACTGTGTCTCTTTAAGTATCAATAGCATAATATGTATGTTAGTACATGTACACTGTACCTCCAGGGACGACGGCATACTGATGTCTGATACGTGCCATACTATGAATAGAGTTATGGCCCCTTGGTTATTTTTATTCAAGTTTATTCAAAAGTCTTAGTGGTGAACAATGGATTGGTGGCAATATTTACCGTTAATCATTGGTCTGATATGTAGAATGTTTGAGTACTAGCTAGGTCATCCCGGGGAATATTATCTCTAATAATGTTAGAATATGCCTCACAATTTATTCTGTGAGGTGGTTATACAAAAATGTATATAACTTGGGTCCCTCCAGAACCCATTGTTTAACATATTATTTAACATACATTCCCTATGGCTAATTGTGATAGATATTCATCAGATATATGTAAATCTTTGAGGATATGCCTGGAGTAAAAACTGTAAGCAGCAGGATCTGATCGAAAGCAGTGATTTATTTTATTGTTATCTGTAATCTGTGAAATTTACATAACTTTATCTGTAAGATATGATCTTTGAAAAAAATCAATTCTGTTAAATATATCTTTACATAAAAAATGTTTTCCTGTATATTACTTTATTGATATTTGATAATAACCTCATTTCTTATAATAATTTGCTATCATAGGCTATAGTCTCTTCGAAAGGACGAAAATGGCATGTTTTATTCAATTTTATTCCAGGATAGGTTCATAGATACATACAGTAGTTTGATAGCCTGGCACAAAGTGCCCTTCTAGATCTGTTGTGAATGTTCTTTTAAATGACAGAAATCTCCTACAGAACCCTATAAAGCTGAGAGTTCATTTTGACATATAATCTGTTGCTTTCTATTGGTAGATGAATTCCTTGCATTCAAGTTATTTCAAAAGTTTGAAGAACTTCTTCAGAACCATTATGCTACCAATCCTAGCTTGCTAGGTCAAATGACTATCTTTGTTTGACTTTCCCATTTTCTGGATCACAGGCTACTGTATAATGGGACATAACCAGATATGCTCTCTATACGTATATATACCTTACTGGAGTTTTTAAGGTCCTCCAGACGGTCAAATGTGTTGAATAAATTCAGACAT
>NW_018408872.1:503570-523580 GCF_002113885.1 Mizuhopecten yessoensis
CCCCCCCCCCAACTGCTATATATTTTAGCTTGGTCAACATTAAAAATTCAACCAGTCATTACTCCCTTCCCCCCACCTCCACCCCTTCTACTACTACTATAGATACTCCTAGTAACCTAATACTTACACTTAAAAATGGTGTAAATTATTGTGACAAATTGCAGACTGAAGCCTGATATTTTAGGTTTCTTTCACAGAACATGTCCTGGTTGCTCACTCCACACTAGGTCTCCAGCCCATGATGTAATCTGAACCCGTACAAGGAACTTATATTCATGAACAACAGACTGAAAACCTATGACGTCATACAGTTATTCACAGTAATTATGTTATTATTTAACAAACAATGAACAAAATGTTGTGAATCTGTTAACAATATGTTATAGAATGTAAAAAAGTTTTGTTTGATCAGAATTTGGGAATATTTGTCGTAGTATACATAAGTACATTTCTATAAGCAGGTTTGTTAAAACACCTCCACTAAAATGTAACACTCCTCATGCGTGAGGCAACACTTCCTAGTCTCGTAAACTGTAGCAGTGTCTCATGGTGGCCTTTTAAAGCCGGCGGGTGCAGAGGAAGGGGAGAGGTGCTGCACTTCATGCACCGGATAGGAGACAGCAAATTAGGAATAATTAGGGACTTAACAGATTATTCTTTATTTAAATTTAATACATTATTTACTTTTTAATGTTATATGAGTTTAAATCCATTTAAAAATTATTTGTATAAGGGATCAGGGAATGTCTACAATCTTTATGATTAAACTTATCTGCTTGTAGCATTAACGTGCCAAGTTGATTGTACACAAAAATATTACAAATTTGTCCTGGTATTTTTGAACTCGCTAAAAAGGGATCATGCATTTATAGCTATTAGCTGAGTGTATAGTGTTTGTATTGCTGATCAAAAACATGGTTTGAAGAACAAGATTTGCATGTTATTGTATACTTATAAAAATAACTACATTGTGGGTTATTTAACTCATTCACCCCTGGAATTTCATAATGAACTATTCCAACCTTTGAAGTGGAAGGGTTTCACATGTCTTCACGGGGTGAATGAGTTAAGTCTTGGACTCGTCTCATCCTCCCGTCCCTATAGTCATCCTTCAAACCTGTTCATGCTTAACCAATACAGTGTCATAGAGCTGTCCTCCTCCCTTCTCCTCCTAATCCTAAATCCTCACCCACAGTTATGTGTACTCTGGGGATGTACAAGGGTGAAACAGGTACAGTCAAAATTAAAATAGTTTGGATATTCTAGGTTGGCATGCAGAGTATGTAACCTCCATAAATTAACTGCACTCCATTGTACCTTTTGTGCATGGTGAGAGATCATTCACCTTTGCAAGCTAAGATGCATTTTAAGGCTATATAATGAACATAGGAGCATTAGAGTGTTCAACCTAAAATGTTAAAGTTTCCAGGGAAACACATTATGTAAATTGTTCTAATAGAAAGTTGTTATACACAAAATCGGTATTTTGATAAAAAACATGAAAGTTAAATTAATTGTTTTAAATGAAATGCTTTGTAGTGAAATATGAAATACCTGTATTTCTATCAAATAGTACATTTGCTAGTGATTTAAATTGATTGTGATATATATATATTTATATTGGTAGCGATAAATAGTTTTAAATGTCCATGTGACGATAAAAATATAAATAAAACAAAACACAAAGACTAGTATAATCTGCTAGGGCTTTCGCCCATCTTGGGGCTCTTCAGGTGATTTAAATTTCTTTGTGACATCATAAATGGAGTACACATACTTAAGATGTCAAAAATAAATACGTCATAAACAAAGTACACATTATGCTGACGTCTAGAAATTGCGACGTCTTATAGACGTTCGCATTATGTGTACTTTGTTTATGACGTCATTATTTTTGATGTCTTAAGTATATGTGTACTCCATTTATGAAGTCACATATACATTTAAATCACCTGAAGAGCCCCAAGATTGACGAAAGCGATAGCTGATAATACTAGTCTTCGTGTTTCGATTTATGTTTATATTGGTATATAAATATAATACAATGCACAATACAGTCATGCAATCCAAATGTCAGATGAATACATGAACAGTATTGTCTATCTATTGAATGTCAAAATATTTGCTTGCGTACATATATACATATATATATACACATGTCTCTCTGCATTTTGAGGTATTGATCAAACAATGTCCAGCTTTTAGAGTACAATTACATCAAAGGCTCTATATATAGAAAAGAGATATGACACAATACACCACCACTATACCTTAAATTTAATAGGTAATTTAGTCATTGTCAATGATAGGAGATTCTGGTTTGTTTTAGTTGTTGAATAAGTATAGCATTCTTAAGTCTGAGGTTGATTTATTGAGATGTCTTAATCTTTTGCAAGTTATAAAACAGATCATCTGGTGAGCCAATATTGAACGACAGTGCATGGGCTTCAGTGTGACTTTTGATCTTAACTGCTGTTTATAGTATTGTTAGATTCTCGGACATTAAACTTAGAACTATGTTTACATTTAGGATATGGCAATGTAATGTTTTACATGGGGTTTGTGTATGTCCTGCTGTTTGTAAGTCCCAAATATATGATAATTTTTATTTATTTAAGTATATATACAATTATAGTATGGTAATAAGTAAAAAGTTTTGTTAAAACTATAAGGCCTCCGGCCAGCAGTACATTTGAACTACAGAAACCTGATGGATCTCTGCCTGCTGTTAGATATCTTTATCAGGTGTCCTGAACATGTTTCCCTCAACTTCCTGCTGTTAGATATCTCTATCAGGTGTCCTGTACATGTTTCCCTCAACCTCCTGCTGTTAGATATCTTTATCAGGTGTCCTGTACATGTTTCCATCAACTTCCTGCTGTTAGATATCTTTATCAGGATTCCTGTACATGTTTCTCTCAACTTCCTGCTGTTAGATATTTTTATCAGGATTCCTGAACATGTTTCCCTCAACTTCCTGCTGTTAGGTATCTTTATCAGGTGTCCTGAACATGTTTCCCTCAACTTCCTGATGTTAGATATCTTTATCAGGTGTCCTGTACATGTTTCTCTCAACTTCCTGCTGTTAGATATCTTTATCAGGGGTCCTGTACATGTTTCCCTCAACTTCCTGCTATTAGATATCTTTATCAGGTGTCCTGTACATGTTTCCATCAACTTCCTGCTGTTAGATATCTTTATCAGGTGGCCTGTACATGTTTCCCTCAACTTCCTGCTGTTAGATATTTTTATCAGGATTCCTGAACATGTTTCCCTCAACTTCCTGATGTTAGATATCTTTATCAGGTGTCCTGTACATGTTTACCTCAACTTCCTGCTGTTAGATATCTTTATCAGTTGTGCTTTACATGTTTCCCTCAACTTCCTGCTGTTAGATATCTTTATCAGAATTCCTGAACATGTTTCCCTCAACTTCCTGCTGTTAGATATTTTTATCAGGATTCCTGAACATGTTTCCCTCAACTTCCTGATGTTAGATATCTTTATCAGGTGTCCTGTACATGTTTCCCTCAACGTCCTGCTGTTAGATATCTTTATCAGGTGTCCTGAGCATGTTTCCCTCAACTTCCTGCTGTTAGATATCTCTATCAGGTGTCCTGTACATGTTTCCCTCAACCTCCTGCTGTTAGATATCTTTATCAGGTGTCCTGAACATGTTTCCCTCAACTGCCTGCTGTTAGATATCTTTATCAGGATTCCTGAACATGTTTCCCTCAACTTCCTGCTGTTAGGTATCTTTATCAGGTGTCCTGAACATGTTTCCCTCAACTTCCTGATGTTAGATATCTTTATCAGGTGTCCTGTACATGTTTCCCTCAACCTCCTGGTATTTTCTTTTCTTTTTCTCTACTTTTAACACACATCAGACTGGAAGTTTTCCTGATTTCTGGTCATGCCCAAATATTGTCTTTCTTCGCTTAATTAGCTTCATCCTAAATTTCAGAACACATCAAAATTGTGTTGTTTTCTGTATGAAAAATGTACTCTTGATATCAGAAATTCTTCTTTTGATTATAAAAAAACCCATTATTTCTTAATACTAAGAATTAATAGATTTGATGATTAAAATTAAATAAACTGACATGAATGAATATCCAGACCCCCTGCTATAAGTTTCTAACATTCCCGACCCCCTGCTATAAGTTTCTAACATTCCCGACCCCCTGCTATAAGTTTCTTACATTCCCGTCCCCCTGCTATAAGTTTCTAACATTCCCGACCCCCTGCTATAAGTATAAGTTTCTATCATTCCTGACCCCCTGCTATAAGTTTCTAACATTCCCAACCCCCTGCTATAAGTTTCTGACATTCCCGACCCCCTGCTATAAGTTTCTAACATTCCTGACCCCCTGCTATAAGTTTCTAACATTCCTGACCCCCTGCTATAAGTTTCTAACATTCCCGACCCCCTGCTATAAGTTTCTAACATTCCCGACCCCCTGCTATAAGTTTCTAACAATGCACCCCTTTTTGAAACTTGAAATGTCACAGTATTTCTGTCTCCAACTATTGCTAACTTCTGGATCGAAAATAGCTGATGCCATGTGGTTATAATTAACTAATTAGATTTTTGCAGTATTTAATTATTTACATATTGATTACCCCTCACATAGCTTATAGATATTAGTTCAATTAATGGTCCAACTCAGCAAAACTTAATTGTATCCTTGATATATATTTCCGTGATTATTTAATTTGAAAACACTGAAAGTTGCATGGAATGTCACTTTTGGATTTTTTGGATAGAAAAATCTGCTATGCTCATCTACACCTGGTCGATTGTCACGGATTCATCTGTCGGTGTAAAGCTCGTATATACGGTATTACAGTAATGCTGATAAATACTTCTCAAATCTTTCCAAATAAACCAGATTACATGCTGTGTTAAATGCTGAAAAGGAAATGAGGTTTCTCCATCCAACCGTAGACTTCAAAAAGAATTTTTTTAACTTGCTGGAAAGTTACCTGTGTATATTAAAAATTGTGTGTACATATATACAACTTTTATAAAAAAGACTATAGACAGAGGTAAAGTAGGTATTTGTTTGCTTAAGTTTCAAGCTGGTCATACATGTATGTACACAAAACCTAGAGGAATTGATCTTGCCCAATTTGGAGACCTCAGAAGAAAATTTCTAAATATTTACATTATGATCTGTGACATGTTTGCCAAACTTACTGATATCACAATTGAAATCATGAAATTGGATATTTTTGTAATTTGGAATTAGACCCATAGCAATTTCCTTAAAATCCACCTCTGCTTATATCAGCTTAGGTAAAAGGTAAAAAGGTAAAAATATTAACAGACTTTCTTTTTTTTGTCAGGTTTTTGCAAAATGAGTGCACAGTCATCTTATAAGTGTTATGATTTTAAGATTGAAATTTATCTTTTTTAATTGCAACTTAAAGGCAATCTATTGAGTTGTCAACAACATTCCCTGCCGGTTAACATAATTACTGTACTGAGGGGTCTTTTCACACTGTCTAATTATAGTACAGTTGATGAGGAACATTGTCTGATATAAGTTTTTTCTGTCACCCATTGTATTGTTATTTAGAGATTATATAAGGATTGTACACATTTAATTTTCAAAACTTAAACTGGTGCTCTCTTGATTGGCTATGTATAGTTGGCCATTATAATACTAACCATTTAAGACACTGGCAGATTTTTTTATTTGAAGACGTCATCTTCATTTTCAGTGTCAGAAAAGATTTCCTTGAAAAGAAAAAGAAAAAAACCATGTCATTTGAGTGGACTTTGAGCTCAGGTGTCTATTAGATATTTTCCTTTTCAAAACCAATGTGACTTGTATACCTGTATCAAGAACTTTCTGTTTGACAAAATCTTTATGAATGGCAATTATTAGATACAGGATTTTATTTGGTTCTGCTTGACTTTTTTTTAAAAGTTTAGTATGCAATGTGCATATTGTAACCTGGTCTTTGCAAATAATGTTTAATTTATAATTCTAACTCATGACAAATTTGAATATTGTGCAATACCTCCAACAAAGTTGAAGCCAACCATGAAGTGTGCCTTTAATCGTAGAGGTGATAAATTTATAAAAGATAGCTAATATAGAGTGTAAGTGAGCGTCTATTTACGCCTACGTTATTGTGTAGGTGTGTTTAATGCCAGTTCATGATCAGTACCGGGTATTTATGGTAAATTAAATAACACTGAATGTTTGACCTGTTGGACACTGACACCAAGCTTGAAGCTGTCATTAATATATATTTACCCTATTTCTCTATAAATCTATGTACAGTAATATGGTTTTCACCAAACTGTGGTAAATGTATATTTGACATTATTTGTTAACTTATAATCAAAATTTAAGAATTTGGTTTAAAATTTCTTCTGATCCAAATTTTTCATATACCAGGTTTACAAAATTTTTGACAATGAATTTTAGATGAATTACATGTAAATTATCTAAAATTTGTATTCAATCAAAGACCTTTGTGGTTGAAAATTTGTTTGTAAATTTTGCGTTAAGTTAACCAGACTTTCTGAAATAGAGAGAGGGTTGTTGATTTGTTAACATGGTTGTGTATTTACCTGTGCGAGAGTTAACAGCACACGCATCACATTATCAATTTCAGTTTAAATCTCTCTACAGGTATATTAGCTAATGGCCACCATCATTCCTTCCTGACCTAATATCAATTTTGGTACACATACTTGAGAAAGCTTTATTGAAAATTGTGTGAAACAGGATTTACTAGCTCAGGCCCTGATTGTATAGAAAATTGTAAAATTGTCTCTTATGATAAATTATGAATGGAAAATTTTAAGTGATACAAAATGAATGGTACAATATATATGACAGCGAAATGACCCAGCAATTAACGTAGAATGAAAAGAAAGTCTGTTAGCAATATATATACAGGTACATACGAAGTGGACAGGCAATCTGAAACAATACAAAGTTAAAAGGAAAAGCTGAAGTGTTCTGAAGTCAACGGACAATCTCAAGCAATTCAAGGTCAAAACATGTCTTAAGTAATACAAAATAAACGGGAAATCTTAAGCAAGATAAAAAGGCAATGGGAAATATTGGGCAATTATAAAGAGCCAATGGAAATCTGGGTCAATATACTGGTATATATAGGAAAATCATCAAGCAATCTAGAGTCAATAATCTCCAGTATTCAAAGTCTGTTGTATAGGAGTAATCTAACATAAATAGAGAATCTCAAACAACACTAGTGTGACGGGAAATCTTTAGCAGTTCAAAGACAAAGGGAAATCAAAAAAAGTAAATACATGTAGTCACTGGAAATCTCAAGGATTCACCTGGATTGATAAGTAAATGTGAATTTCAAACAAAATCAAAACAATGGAAAGCCTATAGCTTATAACGTGATGGGAAATCTCAAGCAATGGAAAGCCTATAGCTTATAATGTGATGGGAAATTACAATAAGTACCAAGTCAATGATAATCTCAAGGCTTATTAATTATAAGTCAATGGACTATCTCATATTTAAGAAAAAGACTTGAAATGTATCATAAAAAGTTCAAGTTAGCATACACGTAGGACCAGGCATTCAACAGGTAAATCCTTATATTATGCAACTGGTATTTTGCATTTACTTAGCACAAGTATTCAAATTCATTTATTGACTGAATTTGAATACTTGTGCTAAGTAAATGCAAAATACCAGTTGCATAATATAAGGATTTACCTGTATTAGCACAAGTATTAACTTCAATGCTGCTGAACAAGTTCAACTGATGGCTTTATCTGGTACGTCACTCGACAAGTCGCCAATATATCGGTATTGTTACAAACACCAAAACCATTGTACAGTAGGTGTTCATAATTTTACCATTTTTATCACCTTGTTTATTCATACTGTGCTAGAGATTGGTTACAAATACACAATTCTTGTTATAGTCTATATTCATAAAACTTCCGGAAATATTATTTTTGAAGTATTTCCTGCTCGTTAAAACCAAGAGATGGTAGTATATATTGCAAAAACATTTTTAGAATTACTTCAACACCTAAACCGCTGATGTAGAAGATAAATGGACTTTTAATGTTCACCTTAATTGCAGAGATGTGTAGTTTAATTTAGAAATTATATGTCAACACCATGATTCTCGAGAGTGTTAAAAGAGTTCCATAGTTCTTGTCTAATGATTATGTGTATGTAGATGTAACATGCAAGAAGCTTTCCATACACAGCTAACAAAATAATAGACCCTGTTGATTATATGCTCTGTCAGGTAAAATAGGAAAAAAACCAGTTTTATTCAATGCATAAACTTGCTAGATTACAGGCTTACGAGTGAAATGAAAAAATGAATGTATGAAAGGAGAAAAGACTTAAAATTCCTCACAGGAATGTTGGAGGTAATCAATAGGTACAAGGATATAGATCACATCTGGTTGGACTGAGACAGTTATTATACGGTATCTACCAATAAATTGCAGTAGTCATATTCTGGAAATTCAGCTTTTAGCATTTTATGAATGTTATGCATGAAGACAGTGAAATCAATGTTATAAAGAATTAAACTTCCTAAGTTTTCCAAATTGAGAAATTATAGGTGTAAACCCTGTTGATCGTAGATAGCTGCAGTTGATGTGACAGTCCTTGAGCAAGACATTTAACCTGATAGTTCTAGTCTACCCAAGTGTACAAATGGATATCAGCATGTTAGGAAGTGCTTCACCTCACCAGACTGACCAGCCTGACGCCATTCCCTGATGTTGGCCTTTGAATACTCCCCAGGCAGTGGTAAGGCAGAGCATCTTCCAACGTCAGTTTCAGCCCAATGATGTCTGTCATCTACGACAGTCAATTTCAGACACAATGACTTCTTATAAAGGCCGTGTACACTAGCTCATTCTTTAACACTAAAAGTTGTTAGAGTGTTAAATAAAAACAGGAATCATTCCTGTTTGCTGGTCACAATTACACCGCTAATCTCATGTAACAGCGTGTTCTGTTCTATATATGTAGCCAGCTTGTACTATTTCACAAAAAGGATAACATGCTTGAAAGCCTGATTTGCTTGAAACAATTTTGCTTAAAAATATTCTTACATTTTTACAAACACCTTTTTTGATGTTTCCATGGCTACCTGATCATTTCCTTGTCTCAACATCTGATGATGTCATTGTAGCCACTGAAAATTGAGAAAGTATAAAAACAACCTACACAATTTGTATCCATTTTCTATGTTAAGCTTAAGCTTTTGAAGAGCAACCAATTTAGATAAAAAAAAAGACTCGGAACATTTGTCCCTGGTGTTGTATTCCTAATCAGTGGATGCATTTGTATTCATTGAATGTATAATTGCATTTACGGGAAATGTGCTGTCGTTTTGATGGTTCTGTTTTGAAAATGTTTATGTTTTTGTCTTGAAGTCAGCCTAAAAAAAATGTTTTCATAAATATCTTCAGCAAGTCTTGGTAATGTAATACACAGAATCTTTCATTTGTCCCCATTTCATATGACATTAATAAGGGCTCAATAAAACGAGAAAAAAAATGGATTCATTTCATAAATCTCATATGAATGGAAACTTGAGCATCCTCCTCTTTCTACAGCAGTGGCAGTGCAGTTGTACTTATTATTATCTGACAACTGACTGATCCATGTACGTTTCTCACAAAATATGATGTAATCAATTAGATGAATATGCCTAAAAATTCAGAGCTGTAAACATCTAAATAGGATTTGCTTTGAAAAATATTTAAATCAAATAAAGATAATGTCGTTAAATGGGGGAAAATGAAACAGTTGCTAGCAAACAAATTTCCCAATCATAGAAGTAAATGTTTCTATTTATAAGGATTTTAAGTATAAAAGCTTAGATTTAATTTGATACACTCCAGGATATACGTATCAGTGTGGTAGATTGAAGCTTTAAGTTTTATTTCAGTTTACATTCCATATCTACTCTGTAATATGTACTACCTATATATCTGATATCAAACTGTGTAATAAGTATAGTCAAGTTCATTCAGTCAACCGATTTAGAATGTTGTAATTTAGCTTTTGAAAATCTAATCATAAGCTAAACTGTATCACTTAAATTAGGTTTATATTACATTTGTGAACAAGAAGCCCAGTTTTATATAGCTTTTACCACTTGTAATTGAATGCTTCCATTTAGAATATTCCTCCTATATTAACTCATTCACCCCTGGAATTTCATAATGAACTATTCCAACCTTTGAATTGGAGGAGTTCAAATGTGTCTTCAGCCAGGAGTGAATGAGTTAAATAGTAATTATGTATTAATGATGTTGCAGATAGCACAGGTTAATAGTGGGGAGAGAGACACATCCACAAGTTCACACACCTGTAATTGTCCTTGAGATATGTTATAATTATAATTTCTGAAGATGAATAATGATCTAGAGTATCTAGGTCAATGTTCAGTTTACTTCCCAGAAAACAGAGCCAAACAACAATGAATAGCTTACAAAACATCTTCATGAGTACAATGAATTAAGTTGACTTCACTTTATAATAGCTTTGAGACTGTCAACATATTTGAAAATCATTCTGGTTTTTATTTAGCAATTTGATTACGGTAGTTGTTGATCAAATGGGATCCTGAGTAATGCTTTGTGCTAAAACAATGTGGGCTGCAAACAAATGACTTATTACCAAAAATGGGATCCTGAGTCATGCTTTGTGCTAAAACATTCAATATCCCTCTTGTGTGTTCAGTTTTGGTATGATGTCGGCTGCAAACAATGTTAGGGTTGATGTTTTAAGCGTGTTTGTGAAGATCATAAATTTAGTACATTTTTGTAACAGATTATGTCAGACTAACAACCTATTGAAAGATTGATGTCCATGAAAAACACTGATCTCATAATCCTGTTCTTTGTTTTATCACAGTATCCATGGTAATGTGAACGTTAACTGGTCGTAACATCTTACCAGTTCTCTGTCGGAAATAAATAAAAAGGACATGATGGGATAAGGAACGGATGGTTTACAGTAAATGATAGCACATATAATTTGGCTGGGTCACTGACCAGACAGGTAGACACTCTATAGCAAACTGATATTTATTACAAAAGAAGCAAAATAGGTACAAGTTTAGGTCAAAGTTCAAATGTCAGAAATGATGTTAATTTGGTTATGTTCCTATGATATGTGTCTTGGTGATATGAGTATGGAATGATACCACATGACATCTGGGTCATGTGACATTACTTGGTTGTCACTTTTTCTGTTCTCAGTCTTTAGACACTGAGAGATGACATAAATTTGTGTTTGTGACTTAATTTATAAAAAGCCAGGAGGATGACACACAAGATAAAAGTCTTTTCTCTGATGATTACTTTTGTGCCTGTTGTAGGTAATAAAAAAAATCTGAAATTTCATTATACCTCTTCCACATACAGTACATGTACACCACCAATCACCACCTATGTTGTATAGCTCCACATCACATTACAATGTATTATATATAGTCTGTGGGATATACTAGTAGTTAGATTCTTCTCAACTCTTTCCCCGTCCTACCAATTTTGATACGTCCTATTTTATGATTTCTTGATGTTCTTGTTTCATTGAATAAGTATCACCTGTGAAACCATTTATTCAGGTTTGTTTGGTTGTGATCTAATGGTTTCGACAGACATTTTAGATTTTGGGTATTAACACTCATCAAACTTCATTTATAGATAATACAAGTAGATCTTAAAGTCCTATACAAATATATCAAATGTAGGTCACTGTGACCTATATTTTCTACCTCCTAGTCCTATAGCCGAAGAAATTTGAGTATACAAGGCTGAATTAACACAAACCATTATCTTACAAAAACAACACAACAACTTATCTGTATGCAGGCTGCATGAAACGCATTATGAGCAAGAGACATGTTTTTAGCTCACCTGGCCCAAAGGGCCAAGTGAGCTTATGCCATGGTGCAGCGTCCGTCGTCCGTCGTCCGTCCGTCATCTGTCGTCCTTTGTCCTTTGTCCGGCGTCAATATTTTACTTTAAACAACTTCTTCTTAATAACCAAAAGGCCTAGGGTGATGATATTTGGCCAGAAGCAAACTAGGATGAAGGGCTACCAAGTTTATTCAAATAAATTACCTTCACCTATTTTCAAGGTCACAGGGGGTCAAATATGTTAAAAACTTTAAACAACTTCTTCTGAATAACAAAAATGCCCAGAGTAATGATTTTTGGCTAGTAACATGCTGGGATGAAGGGCTACCAAGTTTGTTCAAATGAATGACCTTCATTCATTTTCAAGGTCACAGGAGTCAAATATATTAAAAACCTTTAAACAACTCCTTCTGAATAACCAAGAGGCTTAGGATAATGATATTTGGCCAGTTAAAGCATGCTGGGATGAAGGTATACCAAGTTTGTTTAAATGAATGACCTTGACTTATATTCAAGGTCACAGGGGTCAAATATGTTAAAAACCTTTAAACAACTTCTTCTGAATAACTAAGAGGCCTAGGGTTAAGGTATTTTGTCAGTAGCATGCTGGGATGAAGACCTACCTAGTTTGTTCAAATGAATGACCTTGACTTATATTCAAGGTCACAGGGGTCAAATATGTTTAAAACCTTTAAACAACCTCTTCTCAATAACCGAAAGTCTTAGGATGATGATATTTGGCCAATAGCATGCTGGGATAAAGGGCAACCAAGTTTATTCAAATGAATTATCTTTACTTATATTCAAGGTCACTGGGGTCAAATATGTTTAAAACCTTTTATACAACTTCTTCTGAATAACCAAGAGGCCTAGGATAATGATATTTGGCCAGTAGCATGCTGGGATAAAGGGCTATCAAGTTTGTTCAAATGAATGGCCTTTACATATATTCAAGGTCAAAGGGGTCAAATATGTTTAAAACCTTTAAACGACTTCTTCTAAATTAGCCAAAGGCCAAGGGTGATGATATTTGGTCATTAACAGGCTGGGATGAAGGGCTAGCAATTTTGTCAAAATGAATGACCTTCGCCCATATTCAAGGTCACAGTGGTCAATATATGTTTAAATCTTTAAATGACTTGTTCTGTATAACCAATAGGTCCAGGGTTATGATATTTTGCCAAAAGCATGCTGGGTTGGAAGACTTTAAACTCTGTTCAACCTAATGTCCTTGTTCGACATTCAAGGTCATATGTTTAAATCTTTTAATAGGTTCTTATGAATCAAACACTGATATTCTGCCTGTAGCTGTATTTTAGTCCACTTTTAAGATTACAAGTGTAAGATTAATACCAGGTGAGCTATTCAGGCCCATTGGGCCTCTTGTTATGGATAAAAGTCTTCCAAAAACCCGATGTATTTGATCCAGGAAGTCATGCTTTGTTGACACTGTATTGGTTGATACAAATACAAAAGGAGTAGTACACCTGTATGTCAAATGTAGGTCACTGTGATCATTATTTGCAGATTCATTCGGTTCCAACTGACTGACTTCAAATAGACTTTGAGTTTATCTACATATGCAATTAAGTGGGAGATGAGGCAATTAAGAATATTTTTACAAACATTTTCTAGCATTTTTATATACATGGCCAACAAGAGTGATTAAGGTAAGTTGAAATTGATATGACTTGTTTCATTATTGTCGTAAAAATAAATAAAGTTTACATTGATGTATATATACATGTATACGTGCATTGTAAATAAATTGTAAGCTAAATGATGCATACCGGGGATTGTTACCTTTGACACATACATTTCAATCTTTCATAATGGTTACATGCACACCTGCCAGTAATCTATTAATGTTGCTGTACAGGACATCCTGTTTGATTTTGGCCCAGCACCATGTATGGTTGCACATACCTAGCTGTGAGTCTTACATTACATTTATATCATACAGTTTTCTCAGGGGAGGTTATCTGGTTTTGGTGAGACAAAAGAAAAAAATGGTAATAAAAACAACGTCATGAAATTTGTCAGTAAAAAAAAAAGGAAAGGAGGAAAAAAGTTTGAAAAATCACTTCAATAACATTTCTATTCACATAAAAAATCTTAATAGATGTAAGCTTTTGACTACACAATATTTACCTGGTAATGTGGGCCACTGCCACTTGGACTGGTATCTGGTAGCCTGGTGACATTCCCTATAAATTTGTATTGGTGGTCTTTGATGTTAATGGATCCGGAACTTGTCTCACAAGTCGGAGCAGTTGTTATCATTATTACTGTTTGACATTTTGATACTTGTACATGTTCTAGAGTTTCAAAAAATATAAGTCATCAGATCCACAGTTCTTTGAAAGCATTGAATTTGATCAAATTATAACTTTCAAATGGTGGGATGTATAATTAATTTCCTGTGGTTTCTCTATGATATATTCAATTACAATCGTAAAAATCACCATAGTAATATTCTGATGTCACAAATTAATACATGTGAATGCATACAGGTAACATCACAATAACAGGAACCTGATAACCCTCCTGACACACAGCCATTTGGATAAAACAGGAATTAGTCTGTTTAAGAAAAACACTTTTTGCACGGATATTAGTGTTATTAAAAGATAAAAATCTCATCACTGCAATGATGCCAAGCATTCAAAGCTGATCACCTGCCTGAAAGACCAGTGAGCTTATGCTATGACACAGCATCTGTAGTCTATTTCATCAGACAGTCATTAATCTTCCTTTCAAACACTACTATACAGAGTGGCTAGCCAGATTTTGAATGAACTTGCAATTGGTATGGAGCATTGTTAGGTAAAGGGTGCTCAATGTTATATAACTGGAGGGAAAAACCTCCTTGGAACAGAGTCAGGCAAGGCAAAAAAGATTAAATATAAGTAAATCCTGATAGATTGCCCAAATTTGGTCTTGATGTTGTAAGAGACAATGGACCCTCATACACCTCAATCCCCTGGGGCAGAGGGATGCAAATTGGCCCTGGGGTCCTACTTCACCCCTTGGCTCTTAGTCCCTGATTCTTTTCTTGTACAGTAAACGGCTGAGATCTGCTTTACTTAAATCTACATATAGTTTTGCTTGGCATGAAGAGACAATAGATTAGTACTGACTGGATTAGCTGAATCATGGTGACAGTGGTTAGCAGAGTAGTGGTGACTGGATTAGCAGATTAGTGGTGACAGTGGTTAGCAGATTAGTGGTGATTGGATTAGCGGATTAGTGGTGACAGTGGTTAGCAGATAAGTGGTGACTGGATTAGCGGATTAGTGGTGACAGTGCATGTGGTTAGCAGAGTAGTGGTTACTGGATTAGCAGGTTAGTGGTGACAGTGACTAGCAGATTAGTGGTGTCAGTGGTTAACAGATTAGTGGTGACAGTGGTTAGCAGATTAGTGGTGACAGTGATTAGCAGATTAGAGGTGACAGTGGTTAGAAGATTAGTGGTGACAGTGATTAGCAGGTTAGTGATGACAGTGATCAGCAGATAAGTGTCGACTGTGGCTAGCATATAAGTGATGACAGTGGTTAGCAGGTTAGTGGTGACATTGGTTAGCAGATTAGTGGTGACAGTGGTTAACAGATTAGTGGTGACAGTGGTTAGCAGGTTAGTGTTGACAGTGGTTAGCAGATTAGTGGTGACTGGATTAGCAGGTTAGTGGTGACAGTGATAAGCAGATTAGTGGTGACAGTGGTTAGCAGGTTAGTGGTGACAGGGGTTAGCAGATTAGAGGTGACAGTGGTTAGCAGGATAGTGGTGACAGTGATTAGCAGATTAGTGGTGACAGTGATTAGCAGGTTAGTGATGACAGTGATTAGCAGATAAGTGTCGACTGTGGCTAGCATATAAGGGATGACAGTGGTTAGCAGGTTAGTGGGGACAGTGGTTAGCAGGTTAGTGGTGACAGTGGTTAGCAGATTAGTGATGGCAGTGGTTAGCAGACTAGTGGTGACAGGATTAGCAGGTTAGTGGTGACAGTGGCTAGCAGATTAGTGGTGACAGTGGTTAGCAGGTTAGTGGGGACAGTGGTTAGCAGGTTAGTGGTGACAGTGGTTAGCAGGTTAGTGTTGACAGTGACTAGCAGATTAGTGGTGACAGTGGTTAGCAGATTAGAGGTGACAGTGGTTAGCAGGTTAGTGGTGACAGTGATTAGCAGATTATTGGTGACAGTGGTTTGCAGGTTAGTGATGACAGTGATTAGCAGATAAGTGTCGACTGTGGCTAGCATATAAGTGATGACAGTGGTTAGCAGGTTAGTGGTGACATTGGTTAGCAGATTAGTGGTGACAGTGGTTAGCAGGTTAGTGGTGACAGTGGTTAGCAGGTTAGTGGTGACAGTGGTTAGCAGATTAGTGGTGACTGGTTAGCAGATTAGTGGTGATTGGTAAGCAGATTAGTGGTGACAGTGGTTAGCAGGTTAGTGGTGACAGTGGTAAGCATATTAGCAGATAAGTGATGACTAGATGAAAAGAATAAAGGTAACTGGGTATAATTGAGCTGGTTTGTAGAGCTCTGGTATAGGATCCTAGGAAGTGTGACCAGCAGTACCTCCACTACAAGTGCATGTCCACACATAGTTTATGGTGTGATTTATAGTTCTATGTGTACTTGTGTTGGCTTGCTATGCCAGGTAATATTTCCTAGCCAGACAATCAAGTACAGATAAATAGGTCGTAAGTTTTTATAATACAACATTGATCACAGGGAAAAATCTCAAAAACACCCAGGAGAATGGTTATGATTTACAAAAAAATACCCAATAAAGTCCTCGCATCAGTGTTCTCTTATCAGCTTGACTGCAGTACATGTTATCGTATAAGATTGGGATTGGACAATAACAGTATATTATAAAACAATAGAGAATGCTGATGATGTGTTTGGTTTCAGCTACACTAGTGATTACAGGACCAACCCAATCTCTGTAATCAGTGAGCTGGGTAATTAAACAATGTGATTTAGGAAAGGGAAAGGTGACAAAACAGGTTGATGTTAGACACTGGAGAAAATAAACAAGTGCCAACTGATGATAATGGAATTCATTAAATGACTTGAATGGCAGTAATTGTGCATACATTGTAACTTTAATCATCATTTTGCTTGTAATAAACTTTGTATTCCTTCATCAAATTCTACATAACTACTAGTCAGAATGAATCTATGTATCAATGTAGTCTATGCATTATATTCTGAGGAATATATGATTAATTTCCAGTATCTTGTTGCGCTTCTTTTTACACATATACTGTACTGCAGTCATTATGATTACAGGGGTTATGGAAACTGTTTTTATTCACTCATATTTAAAAGTGATGAAGAAAAATACTTGCTTTATATACAGAAAAATCACAAGTTTAGGTATTACCTAAACACATGAGAATTTTTGCAGAGAAGCCATGGTAACAGCATGGTGTGCATGCAGTAACTAGACTGTGGAACGTTATCTTGGAACTTTTCATCCTTGACCTTATCATCACTTTGGTTAGAGGATATCAACCTCTGCTAGCTCAGAGGTTGTCAATCAGAATCAATTTCCTTCTCATGCTTCCTTCAGATAGATGTTGCTTCTTAATGAGGTACAAAGGAAAATTTCAGTTTGTATTTTGGTCTGAGCTGATCAGGAATGTGTTCTTATCTTTATCAGGAGTAGGTTTTATTCCAGATCTTGATTACAATTGTACTTGTAATTGTGGAATCGTTAGTTAAAGTTGAGCTTAATTTTGTGCAAGAGACATATAACACACAAGTGAAATTATGGTAAGGACTTTTTTGTCAATCGAATTGACCCTTAATGCATGTTTTGCATCAGCATTCTTTGATAACAGAAATCTGTCAATAAAATCCACATCTGTAACCTTTTACCTTTATTGTTAGCTGAATGAGTTTTAAAATAGAATGAAAGGTTAATAGTTGGTTGACTAAAGTTTGTTAGGTAATTTTGAATATTTGATAAAAAGATTTTTTTTTTTTATCAGAATGTTTTCACTGATACTGATGCGAGTGGATATAGGATCCGGAACAGTTCAATAGATATTCTCTTTGACAGAAAAGATATAGAAAGGCAACTGTTTGTGATGGTGAAATTTTGCCAAGCCTGACTATCTCAGACTGCACCCTAGAAGTGTTCCAGTGAAGCCCCGTGCTTGTCAGGGCTGTGGATTTATAGCATATACTCTGATAAGAGCCAATCTCATACAGGATTTTATTGTGTGAAGATTCTTCTGTCGTAATTACAGAGTTAGCTCATGTGCTAGGATTACTTTGTTGAGACTCGTTGATAAAAACAAGTTATTTTGAGAGGTATGTTTTTTAAATTTCTCTGATCTTCAGAATGTTTCTATTTTCTGTAATGTCAGTTTGTTCAACATGTAAGTTAAAATGTTATTAGGCTACATATTTTAGTTTTGAGAAATGCATGATTTAAATCACCTGAGAAAAAGGCTCAAATGAGGTAGTGCTTCACTTTGTTGTTGGCCCCCTTTACCATTAACTTTTCACGTTTGTAACTTCTTGTGGACGTTACAGGCAGTGTAACTCATCACAAAAGGCTTGTTTTCTGCCACCAGATATAATGCATATAACTGCAGTGAACCCCTATCCCATGCCCAACACTTCTTGGCATTATTTTATTTCCTTTTCACATGAATTAGATTAGATATTTATAGAATCCATGTTTTAACTCATTCACCCCGGAAGACACATTTGAACCCCTCCAATTCAATGGTTGGTATAGTTCATTATAAAATTTCAGGGGTGAATGAGTTAAATAATATTGCCTGAATTTCTAAAGATAACTGAAAAGTATTGGTTACACCAGGAAGTTTTGAATGAAATAAAACCCTATAGTCTTGTTTATTGGATTTTTAAGCTGGCACTCATGAGAAGTTAAATTAACACATGTACATGTATGTTTGATTTTACCAGGAAGAATTGGAGCTGTTTTAAAGAATCTCTGTTAAAGTTTAGTGATAAATCGCTGCCTTATCAATAAATGTGTTAAATAAGTTGAATGGTTTTATTATACAAGTGTTGAAAAGAAGGGCTGGACATACATATAGTTGGTGTAGGAACACTTGGTGTTTAGAGTTGTCATTTGTTGAAAAATTCTGTACGATATCCAGAAAGAAATAATCAAACTGATTTTTTTTTCTTCTGATTGGCGATTTTGTATCTAGAAAAATGTTGGTATTTTGATTTTATTTACTGGTTACTTTTTGGGATGGTTGTGTTGTGGGGAATAAAATTTCACTACTCTTTTGGAACCCAGTTTCACTGCAGGAAACGCTAAGAGAAATCTTCTTAATTTTTTTGTATGTACAGTAACCTCCTTAATTTTGTTTCAATTCATATGACTAGATGGACTGAGTCTGAAGATACTACCTTTGACCAGCTGGTAGCTCATTAATTTGGTTAGAGCAACGATCAAAAGTTCAGGGTTCAAATTCCAGTCTTAATTAGCGCTGTTGCATTTTTACTATCAGAACTCAGTTGTTATTTTGTTTACATTCGTATTTCGTCTTCATTACTCATCATAAAAATTCCCCAAAGTACATTATTCTCAAGCAATTATACCAAAGCTGTAGTTACAATGCCTGAAAAAGTTCTAATGCATGGTTAAAGGTTTTGGCGGTTGGGTTGGGGATCTGTTAACATAAGGTGATCATCAACATCAAATCCACGTTTATAATATTACTTCAAGTTATCTGTACTTGAGGTCTACTTAATGGCAATATATATATAAACCAAAGGTCTGGGGTTATGACTTCCATTTTGAATGGAAGAAACTTCCCTTTTATGAGTGTCTGGCCATCTTAGCTTGTGCAATATTTATAGATTCCTCACATATGTGTTTTCCATTAAGTATGGTCAATACACACAGGAAGACATTGTCTCAGGCATTCTGCCATGGGAAACATTTTCAACCAAAATATGTGGTATGTTATTTGATGTGAGAGAAGTTTTATTATATTATTAGTGCATAATTGTGTTATTTCATTGGTCAGTCAACATGACATTTATGTGTGGCAGTCGACAGGCGTTACCCTCATGATGTCAATGGTTTAACACTCGGGGGG
>NW_018408872.1:523595-525292 GCF_002113885.1 Mizuhopecten yessoensis
GGGGGGGGAACTCAACAGAAAAAGAAAAACATTATATGTGAGAGAGAAAAAAATTGGGATCTGATTCTGAATTATGTCAAACGAGAATAAACATCCAATCTCTGCACCTAATCTTGTCTTTAAAGACATGTTTGTGATAAAATCATGAGATTATTTCTAATAAACATAATGTAAAATTGTACATGCAGCTACAGTTGTATATTTGTTGGATGTATTTTTAGTTTGTAAAAAGAGTGGTTCCATATGGAGTGAGTAATGTTTTATGGTTAATTTTCAAATTTTAAAGAAAGCAAGGTCTGGTGAGTTTTTAGCTCACCTTAGTGGTGTAAAGTGCCACAGCGAGCTAACTGTTTGGTAGGGTATTTGTATCCATCTTGTACCCATCAGCTCTGTATTTAAATGACATTTCATAATGTTTGGCCTGCAGGCAACTGGCTATAAAGTTTTCCCCAAAAAATGACCTTGACCTATTTCATAGTAAGTCGAATATCTATGTATTTTAAAAACTGAATTCAACATTTTGTAAAGAACGTTGAAGCCTGATGCTTTCTTACTCCTGAAGACTTCAATCATAATCTGTATAGACTTTGCTCACATCTGAGTTATTGAGATAACATGGTAAATAATGGAGAACTTTTTCAGATATGCTACAAAATAATATTTATTTGAATTTCCTATTTTCATTCCAGGTGGTAACTGACCTGTTGCCATGGCGCTGCACCAGGTAATCACCCTTTCAATCTTGGAGAACAATGTCGGTGTCAGTGATGCAGTTCTGCTAGACCCGCTCACAGAGGATGCGTACATTGAAAACATCCAACAACGCTTCGCACATGACCAGATATATGTAAGTATATATTGAAAGCAATGCTTCTCTATCAAGACAAATTATTGGTTTCAAAACTTGTTTGAAGATATTTCATGTGTTAGACATGCATTTTCAATGAAATTGACCAATTTACAGATAGTCATGCCTGCCGAAGTGTAATCTGGAATCATGTTTAAATATAACCTCACTAGAAAGGGCAATTTTTGGAAGAGTATCAACTTTTCTTCAGGACAAATTCAAGTTTTGAGAGGCCAATTAATTGGCAGTATCTGAGTGACTTATGTATGTATGTACACACCACCTAGGTCAACGTTGCTCCACTGAAGGAGTTTGTGAAAAATTGGATTTATTGAATAACTGGAATACTATTTCACATATAATGTATCACAATTGTCGTGATCATATTACGTACAATTTTCTGCTGCAGGCAATGAAATAAATTTGATTTGAGATTTAAGAACCAGATCAAGGTTGACTGGTATCTGGATAACCTTGAAACAGAGATCTATTAGAATTCATTAGAGAGCCTGACATGTGTGTCGAGGAGTTTCATTAGCAGTTAGCTGGATTTCTGTTTAATCTATCTTGTTAATCAGTCAGGCCTTGACATTTATTGTCTCACTAAACACTTCTATAGATGCACTGGTACAGCTTCACAATCAACAAACTATCAAACCAACAGGCTTCTTGTTAAGAACAGCACATTTCATATCTTTGAATGCTCTTTGTTTTTTACATTTTATTTTTACAACTAAAAATTTTCTTTGAAATTCTGTAGGAAGAGTATTAAGTTATTGTTCATGGTTATTCCTTGCTAACAATAATGGTTAAAGTTATGTTTTCCTGAAGACTTCCCCCCCCCCCCCCC
>NW_018408872.1:526026-529888 GCF_002113885.1 Mizuhopecten yessoensis
TGCTATTAGTAGCTAAGTTTTCAGAAGTCATCGTGCTATTAGTAGCTAAGTTTTCAGACGTCATCATGCTATTAGTAGCTTAGTATTCAGAAGTCATCGTGCTATTAGTAGCTTAGTTTTCAGAAGTCATCGTGCTATTAGTAGCTAAGTTTTCAGAAGACATCATGCTTTTAGTAGCTAAGTTTTCAGAAGTCATCATGCTATTAGTAGCTAAGTTTTCAGAAGTCATCATGCTATAAGTAGCTTAGTTTTCAGAACTCATCTTGCTATTAGTAGCTAAGTTTTCAGAAGTCATCGTGCTATTAGTAGCTTAGTTTTCAGAAGTCATCTTGCTATTAGTAGCTAAGTTTTCAGAAGTCATCTTGCTATTAGTAGCTAAGTTTTCAGAAGTCATTGTGCTATTAGTAGCTTAGTTTTCAGAAGTCATCATGCTATTAGTAGCTAAGTTTTCAGAAGTCATCGTGCTATTAGTAGCTTAGTTTTCAGAAGTCATCTTGCTATTAGTAGCTAAGTTTTCAGAAGTCATCATGCTTTTAGTAGCTAAGTTTTCAGAAGTCAATGTGTTAAGCAGCTAAGTTTGTTGTAACGGTGAGGCAATGTTGCTGAGAAGATTTACCTGGCATTGGTTACCGTCTGTCCTGAGAGACCACTCAGGAAACATTTTACTGAAGTAGTATGTACCAAAAACAGTACTCTAAATAGTTTGTCTTGTTTCAAACATGAATAATTTAGCCTTTGTCTTCTCCACTTTCTACAGACATACATCGGCAATGTGGTGGTGTCTGTCAACCCGTACAGGAAGTTGGCCCTCTACACAGACAGCGTGATTGAAGAGTACAGATGTCGCAACATTTATGAACTTCCACCGCACATGTAAGAACCAAAAAACTTTATCCATTCAAACTCACAGACATGCAGCAAATCATGTGTTAATCTGCTGGTGTATTTGTTTACCAGCCCACACATAGACCACTAAACCAGTTGGTTCTGACAGTATGTTGATGATCATATTGTTGGAATCTGTTTTAAAAAGTCTTGATATTTTGGTTTGAAATACATTGTCAGGAATAAAATGGATCTGGACTGTCTCAATGATAAGTCCAATGCAGACTAGATTAGTGATGGGGTTACATGGTATTGCTTAGAACCACATTTGTCTAAAGTGACAAGTTTCCATGGTATTCCTGTGGACTAGATTAGTCCAATGTAGGCTAGATTTGTCGGGACTGATAAGGTTCCATGGTATTCCTGTGGACTAGATTAGTCTTACTTGGTCCCATTTTCTGTCTGTGGACTAGATTAGTCCAATGTAGGCTAGATTTGTCGGGATTGATAAGGTTCCATGGTATTGCTTTGGACTTTATTAGTCTTACTTAGTCCCATTTTCTGTCTGTGGACTAAATTATCCAATGAGGACTGCTGTAGACTAGATCATTGCAGAACAGACTAGATAATCTAATATTAAAAAAGATCCCACTATATTGTGCTGTATTGTAAATTAGTTCAGAATAACGGAATCCACCTTTTTGCTGTTTGTTAGATTAGCCAGGGTAACAATAGACCAGGAATCTGTTACCATTGGATACAATCTTTGTATAAGATTAATTACAAACATTTCTGTACACCAGTAATAGCATGGCATGTGCTCTTTAAGAAATTGAAATTGACTCCTCAGCAAATATCTTTAAAACGTCTGAATTGTTTTGTAAAATAAGATACAGATTTAAAAACATATGACAAGCCTTCAATACTAATACAGTATGTTTTCCCAGGAGAGATAGTGATGGTAAAGGTCCCTGTATACCACCACTACAGCTGTTTATCTCTTTGACCTTACTAAAGTTGTTTACATATCTCATTTCACCTCTCCACCAAACAAAATATTGTTCCCACACGGCATGTTTGGAAAGATATGCAGTTAAAAAAGCAGTGTGACATTTACGATTATTACATGTTCAAATAAACAAAGGATCAGAGATGATGGTTGGTGTGAATTACATAGATATCTAATACATAACAGATGTTCAACGAGAAATTAGTGGAATTTTATGTGCCCAAAGCATAAAAAATAAAAATCGTATGAATTTACTGTTAGTAAATAATGAAATATGCAGGTTCTAAATGGAATGTTAAAACATTTAGATAATTTGATGATGTATTTAATTACAATTTTTTCGTCTAGAGTCATATTAAACAGACGGGTTAAGTCAGATTATTTTTTGAGTTAATCTGACTATGTATAACTCTACCAAGAGATACCAGTTATATTTTGTAGCGTCAGCAGCTCACCTAACATTTATATTCAGTTTTGAAATCTTAAGCTCAAATCAGTTAGGATTATCACCTTTTTGGAATAAAATTGGCTCAGCACTGTTTGGTGCACAGCTGTGCTGTTTAAGTAATATATGTAAGACCATTGCTGTCAAAATGAGGGAAAGTTTGGATGGATTAGAAGCATCATGATTACAGCTGTTTATTGGTGTTTCTGTGTCATGTTGTGTTAAGCTTAGAAGGATGAACTAAGTTTGGTGTATTAAGTGTTTGTTCTGATAATATCACAGTTTCCATGGTGATACAAACTCCATGTAAACGGAGGTCTACATAGTATTTGTTTAATCTATGCAAAATTTTTGAAAAGTGTTCAGATAAATATTCCTGCTGTTATATTTGGAGGAAAACCTGTTCACAGCTAACTTTTTTTTGAATAGGGGATTTTCGTTAGTCTCTGCAATTTCATAATTGATAAGCCTGTCTGGTTATTGAAAGACTATTACATCTCTTTGAGTATAAGGACAAACAATAGTTGAACAGATGTGCTCACTAAATATAGCCACATGTTAAGACCACATACAAACATTTTCTGGAAGTTATAAGGGTGGGGGTTGGGGAGGGAGGAGGGTTATAATCTATGATATTATCTCTGTCTTTGAAGTGTGTAACTTCTCATTGTTGAGGTGATGGTAATGATGATGGCCAGGGAAGGGACAATTGGGTGATAGTATAAATGCCGGGAGGTTTTTTAGTGGTTTCTCTCTGAGTGCCATTTGTTGATATTAATGGACACTGAACATGACCTTTCCTGATACCTTTATCTGTTTTACTGCTAACTCAGAGGGAAGAGACACATGTTTATTTCATTTCTGAACTGATAATTCTGGTGCAGATGGACAATGTTTATTTTTACTCTTCCATGTACCATTCTTTGTTTTGGTTGAAAATAAATATATCTCAACAAGTCACATAGACTAAAGTTATATCTGCAGCCTCAGAACCACTGGAGTAAAAGCAATTCGAACATTTGTTATCAGTTACTATGGTTACAGGAGAATGACTCATCTTGATCTTCTCCAATTCATTGGTTATTTGTTTATAAATGTCATGGAAATAATGGAGAACGAAACAAATATCCCTGATAGCAAATTCTTTACTGTACAATAACCTATTGGAAAAGTGGTAAAATCTGAACTCCAACGCCCATGTACCTAATGATGAGCAACTGTGTGATGATAAATTCTCTTATCAGTACATCATTATAAAAGGCACAAGCACATTTTAATTTACAAGTATCTAAATCATTGCAATTTAATTGACTCAAGAATAGGAATGTCAGCACAATTTTATATCAAACAAATCTAGAGGAAATTTTAAGCCGTATTCATTGCTTCAGTGTTGTTTCTCTCAACTGATGAAAAATGTAACATGACACCTTAAGGTTTTTTATTAGTTAACTTTGGGGAAAAAAATAATCCATATTTCCAATGATGTATTAATAATTTACATCTTCCCAATTTAAAAAAATCACATTATCTAAAAAATGTTGTTTTTTTTGGCAAAAAAAATATCCTCATTCCTGGGGGTGGGA
>NW_018408872.1:529900-573606 GCF_002113885.1 Mizuhopecten yessoensis
TCATCTTTACTTCACTGACTCTCCGAACCTTTCATCAGGTGGTAGATTTGTGCTAGCTGCTGCCTCGAGTTAATTTGTTTGTCACCTCCTATTTGTCTCCTGAGGAAATGTAGTGGTCTGCAGTTTCTGATAAGGCTCTGTTCATATATCATTACAGACAAGGCCAAGGCAGGCTTTAGTTCCGGTTTTCGGTAATTTGTTGTAAACAAACACATACATGGAGCTTAATTAGCAGATGGCTCTGTATCAGAGAATGTACCCCCATCTCCTCTCATACACAAGTAGCTAGGTGCACCGCAGTGTAATAAGTTTCCAGATTATTTAATATCATGGTTACTTAAACTTAATGTTCTTTTAGATATAATAATATTATATTATCAATGTATAACACTGTTTTGAGACAGATTCAAGTTAAATCATCCTTTTTATTTGACAAACTTCTCCAGTTATTTGCTTTGAAATGTTCAAACTGGAGGAAATATGTCATATTTATTTTATAATTGATAAACTTCTGAATGTCCATTAAGGCCATATTTATTGAACTAAACAGAGAAACACAATTTTACCATTTATTCAGCCTAAGACAGTTTTATTTGTTAACATGCATGGGGCTGTGACAATGTAGGCCAAAGTGAGTTCAGCCTTATAAACAAGGATAGCATTGTTTCTGATGTAAATGGGTTTTGTTCTCAGGTTTGTGGTAGGAAGGAACACAGGTCTAGATGTTAATGTTAAGTGTGTAAACTTTTATTTACCGACACACTTCAGGAAACATGTCTGTAAGAACAGAAATATAAATGTCCAGTGTGCACTATGTCATGTATTACATGTAATGTGATAAAAAAACACCTTTGGAAATTAATTTGATGGTCCTGTTTGCAAAAATATATTATGTCTTTAGTATAGAAAACATTAGACTTGGGTGACTTGATGGTAATTGCTGCTACTTCAAGAGGATAACTCTGATTATACATTTTATATATATATTATTTTATAATGCATACCTTATTTTGCTTATCTGCAAAAAATACTATGATAATCAACAGAAAAATACTAAAAAACTTCATTTTTTAAGAAAATGACAAAATATTAATTAACTGTTAGTGGAGATTGAACACTCTCAAAGGGAGGTAACTTTGTAATATTTTCCTACGATACATTTTAACACAAATTTGTCAAAAAGAGTCACAAGTATTGGAACACATATCCTTTGAAAAATTGCATAATTATTACATTGTTAGTTTTTTTTAACTATTAAAATCAAGTTTTGAAAATGCCCAAGAACAGGAGTATTCTCCCAACCATAGGTAAATATATTATATCAGAGTACCTACAGAATAGGTACTATTCATTATAGAGATAGTGGTGTTATATATAGTGAACTTTAGGTAATTTACAATGGGTGGTAACCGTTTCTCACCTTCACTTTAATTCACATGAAAACATTTTGTGTCTGAGATGTTGAAGGATACAGGGACTCGGCTTGGTATGTAGGATAACTTGTGCACCTGTATGTAGGATAACTTGTGCACCTGTATGTAGGATAACTCGGGCACCTGTATGTAGGATAACTCGTGCACCTGTATGTAGGATAACTCGGTGCACCAGGTCGGTCATATATTTCTCTAGAGAAAAAAACCCAAGATATATGAACTGTCAGGGTTATAAAACTTGCTGTGTGATAAAATGTAAGACTGAAAGTTGATCTAGCTAAAAAATCATGTGATCAGTTTAGTCATCCTCATATGTTTGTAAACATATACTCCGCTACCATCAGAGATAGCGGGATGTCTCCATATTGTTTAAAGGTCAACACAAAATCATTTATATATCTCTCCAGGAATACCAGGGAACAGTTGCTGATTATACGTATCACAAGTGAATACAAGCCGGATGTTTATTATTGTGTGGTCTGAAAGCTCTATACAGTTCTGTTGCGTGTTGTATTGAGTGACCTCCCAAAAATCTTTTGTAAATATTATGGAATGATTCCAACTTATGTTCAGAGTATTCTCATAGGATATGTTCTTTTGAGGAATTCTTGTTAGTTGAATGGTTCAGGTCACAGTTAGGTGTTCTCGTACCACTGCCAAAAAAGGAAGTCATGACATTTCTAAAAAGAAACCTAAACCTCAGAGAAACTTTCAAGAAAAATTGATTGATTAAAAAAGTAAAATAATTGCAATGCATGGGCAAGGACCAGGATTTGGACCCTGGACCTGTGATCACTGTAAGGTTGCTCCACAATATAAGAGGGAAGTTACAGTAGTATGTAACACTAAAGTGGAATTCTCTAATCTATTTCCATGGTGTGACAGAGATTCCTAACTAATGTAGTTGGAAAAGTTGTATACATATCCAGAAACTGGTGCAAATCTACTTACGCTTTAGTTATTGGAGAAAATTTGGAATCAGCAGAATTTGTGATGGATTTACTCATATTGAATACTTTAGGAATTCGGAGACCTTACCTGTCCATGAGTGAACTGTGTTGTTGTGACTTACCCGGATTAGGAGGTCTAACTTTAGCTGGTTTGGTATTTGTTTAGCAGGGTCAGGCCACTTTCCCCCCTGATTGATGTAGATCTGATGACACCATGTCCCTTTATCATCCCTGTGTTTATGATAATACACATATCCTTACTACGATCACTGAAATAGACCGACTCCTCAAATACCGCAAGCTTGATACACCAGTACCTGTAGTACATAGAGTCACAAGTCACAGCTAAGAATTCTGTTAAAATCATTCTTGCTGTTATTATGTTAAAATAGTATTCAGAATGAGGATTCAGTTGCTTTCCTAACTTAATGCAGTTCTAAACCAGACTATAGTTTGAATGTTGTGGTAATATGGCGAGACTAAAACATGAAGTAACGGCCCATACTGTAGAAACAGGTGATAAAAGAGAAAATATTTTTTCACAAATATTTTCAATGCAATTTCATTTGATCAATAACACAATGTATAAAGGCAGATTTTAGGAAGATAGAAGATAGTTGGTCAATGTAAATGTCGTGTAAAAGATCACCTAAACTACAGAGTATCAGACAGTAACTTTGTGGCACCATTGTAAGCACACCAGGCTTTGACTGCGCTGTGTTTGCTAGGTATATAAGACTAGATATAGAGAAGTAATTGCTTCAGTGTCAATATTAGGCCCAGAGCTTATCCATCTCCTTCCTTCCGTTTGATACGGGGTGGGCGAGCCCCACTGTCCGGGTATGTCGCACTGTCTAAAAGGGATGTTATAAGGTAGACGGACATCCTGTCTGCTGAAACAAGAAAAAGCCTACCTGTGTCAACTGTAGCACTAACAACATTTAGGGAAAGATTGATTTTTAAAAATAAATTTAATCTTAAAATTTTGAAGGTTGAGTTGATTGTTAAGGTGTTAATGCAATATTATTTATATTTCCCGTCCTCTTAATTAGAACACTGAAATGTAACTGGCTAGTTAAAATGGAAGGAGATAAAACCATTTTGTCACAATTATATGGCATAGTTATAAATCATTTTGCTGCTCTGGCGTCTTGCTGATCCATGTGCTGATACTTAAGGCTACTACAGTTGTGGGATCGCACAACGTTACACGATGTGCGGTGTGCGCACGATGTGTGCACGGTGTGTGAACGGTGTGTGCACGATGGGCGAACGATAAAAAGCTGAACGATCATTGCTTGCGCACATATGTGCGCACGATGGACGGACGTTGTGCGATAACAATCGTGGTTGGTGTAAATTGAGGAATGCCTTAACAATTTATACGGTTTCTTGTTAAACATATAAACTTGATGTTTACGTATGTTTCTATATTCTAGCAACATCTATAAACTTATCTTTCTGTCTATAAATTCTTATATTTAGGAATTGTGTTTTCTGTGTTTTTAAACAAACTTAATCGACACATGTAAAATTACAACACAACCCCGTATACAGGTAAACATAACCATTGTGTACATGTACCTGGACCGTAGTTTTCTCCCCGCCTGGGGCATTTACGTAACTCGTCGGGTAAGGCCGGGGGTGTGAAAATCCAGGTGAAGGGGAGCTATATATAGGTAAACGAATGCAAATAACAAATCCTTTTTATTACGGTCAAACGGTATCGCATATCAGCTCTGTGTGTCAGGCACTGGTCAGGTAAAACTCCGGACACTCATAAAATTGTTATTTACCTGTTCTGTTACCTTGGAGCCAAACCCTTTCTTGACAGCCTAACGGTCACTGTAATACTGTGTAATACGCATTGTGAAATTGTATAATCTTGATTATTGGGATGAGAAATTACAGATATATACACAGTGTACATTATCGCATACAAGCCTTCCGTATTTTTGTCATTCCGTAATTTTGATCTACAAACGATACCAAATCGCACAGTTGTGCGGAGAGAAGCGCACAACGGGGCGAACGATTGCTAAATCGCACAGTTGTGCGCACCATGTGTGGACGATGTGCGGACGGTGTGTGAACGATGTATGCACGGTGTGCGCACGCCATTTTTGGTGCGTTGTGCGGTCCCACAACTGTAGTATAGCTTTGCAACATAACTGAATACAAAAATGAATGTTATGGAATTTTATACAATTGCTGTTAAATGTCTATTTGCTATTACTAATAATCGTTTTCTTTATTGAGGACTTTTTTGTTTCTAGGGATTTCATGAAACAGGATTGTTCATTTTGTTTCTAGAGGTTTCATGAGACAGGATTGTTCATTTTATTTCTAGGGGTTTCATGAGACAGGATTGTTCATTTTGTTTCTAGAGGTTTCATGAGACAGGATTGTTCATTTTATTTCTAGGGGTTTCATGAGACCAGATTGTTATGCTGTGATAGGTTTCCAGGTACATCAGAATGTACAGGTGACTTGCCTGAAGATTCAGACAACATCTACATTAGCTATATGTTAGTGATAAAGAACACATGTCCTTCAAACAGCGACCAGGGTTGGAAAAGTCAATGTTAACCCTTATTACCATGCATAACATGTTAGCAGGTTATGTTGAGTAGTACTTTTACAGTGGCTTTTGTAAACAAAATTTATCTTTTTTTCAAACAAATCTTAAACAATTTGGGGCATTATTTTATTGTAGTCCTTTAGTGAATTCCTGTATAACCAGGTAGTTCTGGTTTCAGTTATCAGTGTAATGTTGTGTATGTTTCAGATACTTCATCACTGACCTTTGTTTTAGATACCTATCACATCTAGACAGTATATAATCTCCATCAACCTGCATCTCTCAAAACCAGGTTTAGTTTGTCCTACACTCCAGGATCACTGGTATATCATTGATGCTGTGATCAGTCTAATGAAGAAACAAATGAGAATCTGAAATAGAATAATAGAACCCATGGTCATTAAAGAATTAAAGTTATAAAACCGGCAATACACAGGAAAATTTCGACAACAAAAATTGCAAACATGAAATTGTGTACAAGAAATGTGTAATTTTACACTGTCACAATAACACCTTTTCAATAAAGAGATTAGGTATGAATGTATGCTCAAGTGTATTATGCTGTAATACTGAGATTTTTATTATCATTATCATAATAGGTATTGCTATGTCGGCGTCTGCGTCGTCGTCCGCACAGAGGTTGTAATGCGATAACTTGAGTTTCCTTGGGCCGATCAAACACAAACTTCATTCAGTGCTTCCTTACCAAAAGTGCTTGCTTGGGATTGCTTTTCAGGTCCGAAGGTCAAAGGTCAAGGTCACTGTTACTATAAATAGAAAATCTGTTTTCGTGCGATAACTTGAGTTTCCTTGAGCCGATCAAATTCAAACTTCATGCAGTGCTTCCTTACCAAAAGCGCTTGCTTGGGATTGCATTTTAGGTCCGAAGGTCAAAGGTCAAGGTCACTGTTACTATAAATAGAAAATCTGTGTTCGTGTGATAACTTGAGTTTCCTTGGGCCGATCAAACTCAAACTTCATGCAGTGCTAAGCATACTTGCTGGTCTTGCTTGTTGCCAAATAAGGGCATTATGTAGTAAATGCAAGAACCTTTTTTTATTTTCTAATCAATTCCTTTCAAATTTTGTACAGTAATGCTATAACTAGAAGCAATAATGTTTAACATATATTTCGGGTTTTTCTAACGAGTTTCAACTTTCCGTGTTTTCCGCGTTTTGGCATATTTGTTTACGTGATAACTCAAGCCAAAGGACTTTTCTTACTCAAAGGGCTGAGCAGGCGACACATCCACTCCCGTGGAATTCTTGTATTTATTAGTGGACTATATAGACAGGTAATAGATTATACAGGTGGTAACTATATACAGGTGATAGATTATACAGGTGGTAGCTATAGACAGGTGGTATAGACAAGTGGTAGTTATAATCATGTGATAGCTATAGGTTACGAGGTGGCAGTTATTGACAAGTGGTAGTTATAGACAGGTGGTATAGACAAGTGGTAGTTATAGACAGGTGGTAGATATAAGCATGTGATAGTTATAGGTAGGCGGTAGGTATAAGCATGTGGTAGTTATAGACAGGTGATTGATATGAGCAGGTGGTTAAAGTTATAGGTTACGAGGTGGCAGTTATAGACTAGTGGTAGTTATAAGCATGTGATAGTTATAGGTAGGTGGTAGATATAAGCATGTGGTAGTTATAGACAGGTGGTATATATATATATAGACAGGTGGTATAGACAGATGGTAGATATGAGCATGTGGTAGTTATAGGTTACAAGGTGGCAGTTATAGACAAGTGGTATATATAAGCATGTGATAGATTATACAGGGGTTAGCTATAGACAGTTGATAGATTATACAGGTGGTAGCTATAGACAGGTAATAGATTATACAGGTGGTAGTTATATACAGGTGATATAGACATTTGGCAGTTATAATCATGTGGTAGTTATAGAGAGGTGGTAGATATAAGCTTGTGGTAGTTATAGACAGGTGGTATAGACAGGTGGTAGATATAATCATGTGGTAGTTATAAGTTACCAGGTGGCAGTTATAGACAAGTGGTAGATATAAGCATGTGATAGTTATAGGTAGGTGGTAGGTATAAGCATGCGGTAGTTATAGACAGGTGATAGATATGAGCAGATGGTAGATATAGCAAGGTGGTAGCTATAAGACAAGTGGTAGATATAGCCAGGTGGTAGTTATAAGCATGTGGTAGATATAGCCAGGTGGTAGTTATAAGCATGTGGTAGTTGTAGACAGGTGATATACACGGATGCAAGTTATAGAGAGGTGGTAGATTTAGACAGGTGGAAATTATAGACAGTTGATATATATAGCTAGGTGGTAGTTATAAACATGTGGTAGTTATATAAGCATGTGATAAACACAGGTGATAGTTACAGACAGGTGGTAGATATATGACAAGTGGTAGATATAGCCAGGTGGTAGTTATAAGCATGTGGTAGTTAAAGCATGTGATAAACACAGGTGGTAGTTACAGACAGGTGGTAGATATATGACAAGTGGTAGATATAGCCAGGTGGTAGTTATTAACATGTGGTAGTTAAAGCATGTGATATACACAGGTGGTAGTTATAGCCGGGTGGTCTGTTGAGGATGAGTTTTGATATTATTGAGAAAAACAAATTATTCCAAAATGTCTCGGAATCAAGTGTCAAGCTAGGCCTGTATATAATTTTACAATAAAAAAATTGTCCCAGTTTTCTGAATTGGCTGATAGAATTGGTAACGATGATGGAACAAGTAAGAATAATGGTTGACGCCCACCACCAGGCAGTTTATGTAGAGTTATCAATACTACCAATATTATACCGCAGGGTCTGTAGAATTCCTCAACCCTTTATCAGGGAGAGCTATTTTGGTTCTTTCTTGACATGCTAGGCATACAACATTAAATAGGGATGGATCATAAATTCTATTTTTCAGTACATGATTCTGTATGGTAAACTTCCTACAAAATTGATGTAAGAAATGTCGATGATATGGAAGTTTTCATTTCCAGTTAGGCAAGTCATCAATTGTTTGTTTTAATACAAAACTGTATTGATGGTCTAGCTAGTATGACAGCAGACATTTACTAAAAGTTGTATTATTAAATGAGTTAATCTTGTGTCCAACTATTTTTGCTTTGATTAATTAAGATATAATTGAACTGGACATCTGCTTGATATTTAAGATGAAATAGGGTTAAAATTCATGATAAGTGTTATATAAAATTAGTTAACAACGGGTAACTTAGGATATGCTTACCAAAATATTTTTTTCAAAATAAGTTAAGCATATATTAGGTAACATTTGTTATTCTTACTAGAGGTCAAGAGTTCAAGGTTTCATGAGAACCCAAGTCAGTACCCTGTATTCATCCCTAGAAATATCAGACAGTAAGAAAACAGTAAAGGAATAACAAGCTATCAGACGTGTAGGATAGTTACCATATTCAATATTGAGGAGTCGGCAAATAGGATACTTACCATGTACAAGATTCATAATAAGGAATAAAGGAGTCGGCAGTGTAGATACACTAACCGGGTACATGGACATCATTCTTAGGACTCTACAAGTTGGCAGAGTGTGATTCATGATTTATGAGAGTTGTATATCTTGTGACTAGATTGCCCTTAAACACACCATTAAATCCTATTTTAGCCCATTAACCAAGTTATAAGTCTTGAAAGCAGCAGGATGTTGTCATTGTTTACCTTTCATTAATCCTACATACCAGGTATATACTATCTATGAAATTCCTATTTCCAAATTACTTTTATTTTTTGCTTACTCAGAAATATTAGCAGATTTTGTTATTGTGATTGCATGCCCTTCATCCATGTTTGCCTGTTATCTGTCGTGCATTGTCTGTCTATAAACAATTATATATCTTCGGTTGTGGGGTGGGAGCCTATCAGGTTACAAAGTAAGAAACTTTCAACTGACATCTTCTCTAAATCTTACAGGTTGATTGCCACCAACGTTTCATCAAATCATCCATAGGTAATGAGGATGAGAACTTGTATTCAAGAAGGAGTGACACTCTAGGGGTTGCATGAGGCCTAGGGTGGTGGTCATTTGGGGTCACAGATTGTCAAATGTTTCAAAAGACATCTCCTATGTAATTGACTGTTGGATTTGGCTCAACATTTCTGTCATCTGATATATAGTGTTTTTATGCTTGTGAAAATGGTTTACTTTTAAGTAAACTATGTAAAATACTTAAGCAATTTAAAACCAAGAAAAAAGTACATATTTCATGATCATATATATCTACAGTGATGAAATAGAGATGTTATGGGCATGAGAGTGGGGAGATTATTCTAAAGATAAGGTTCTGATGGGCAGTTAGGGAGGGGCCTTTAGGAACTCTAACTCAACTACTCATAACCTAGAACACTTCTGCTCTTCTGAACTTCTGCAGCTATAATCACAAGGGCCCCCCTTTGACTTTGATTGATAGCTTCATATTGATTGTAGCTGAACATTTCTGAGAATCACGCATTTATCTTGTATGCGGTCAGTTTGATTGGTGTCCACCTGCTTCATCAGTTCCTCACTTGAGGTCAGTGCTGCTGTTCCTCTAATTGATACTCATTGTCGGGAGTAGAAGTTACAGATCATCACCAATTCTAAGTATAATCTTTCACATCACACAAATTTAGATAGCAAAACAGTGAGAATACTTGCATATGAAATATACGACGGAATACAATGTCCTCACAAATAAAAGTCATTATGTAACATTTCTTTTTGTTATGGTTTTTCAGTAGACAGATTTCTGCTCACTCGAGAACAAACATTGTTGGGCAATAAACTGTTTGCAGGTTCTTCAATACAGAATTGGCAATGTGGTAGTGTTTGTTTACATGTTTTAAATTCCAAAAATAACATTTAATGTTTTATCTGTGCTTGCATTATCAGTCTACAATTTGGTCTTACGTACATATGTATGACTCAATTGAGATATATTTGGAACAGATATACTTTATTTGTGTCATACAGATATGTTGCTATGGAAACTTTTTAACTTTAAGATAACTGTTTGGATGGTTCATGGTATTAGGTCTGATAAAATTGAGAAAGGATCCTGTAGATTTTCAGTCTTTACAATTACTTTGCAAATATTCAAAATAACAAGTAATTGAAGAATGCTTTGGATAACCAGTGAAATCAGTATGTTGAGCTGTGATTTGTCAGTTTTTGCTGCCCGTGTCTGATTGAGTATATACAAACAAGACGTAAAGGGTATTTATATCTACATGGAGTCTTCATTAAAAGGCCCTAAGTGTCAGCCCTCCGTAGCTGATTCCCGTGTCTAAATCTGTTTTGTATCAAAAGAAACTGTTTTAATTAACCAAATGTGTAACATAAGTGCTCTAAAATGCAAGATCCGTTTCTTTTTTGAAGACGTTATATCATCATTAGGTACATATCTATATCTACTATCAGTAGTATTAAAACATGTCAAATCTGACTCTGGTCATTGTTATATAATTTTTACTAAAACTTTATATTTTAAGGTGAACCTGGTTATTGTGATATCAATACATATAGTACTAGAACCTGTCTAGGTTGACCCCCTGGTTGTAGTAATAATAATACTGGAACCTGCTTAAGGTGACCCCTGGTTGTAGTAATAATAATACTGGAACCTGCTTAAGGTGACCCCTGGTTGTAGTAATAATAATACTGGAACCTGCTTAAGGTGACCCCTGGTTGTAGTAATAATAATACTGGAACCTGCTTAAGGTGACCCCTGGTTGTAGTAATAATAATACTGGAACCTGCTTAAGGTGACCCCTGGTTGTAGTAATAATAATACTGGAACCTGCTTAAGGTGACCCCTGGTTGTAGTAATAATAATACTGGAACCTGCTTAAGGTGACCCCTGGTTGTAGTAATAATACTACTGGAACCTGCTTAAGGTGACCCCTGGTTGTAGTAATAATACTACTGGAACCTGCTTAAGGTGACCCCTGGTTGAATTAATAATAATACTGGAACCTGCTTAAGGTGACCCCTGGTTGTAGTAATAATAATACAAGAACCTTTCGAAGGTGACCTGGAGTTGTAGTAATATCAATAGTTGTAGGAACCTGTCTAAGATTACCCCTGTATATGTCAGAAGTTATGACAACCTGTCTAAAGTGACCCCTGGTTTAAGTAATATCAATAGTTGTAGGAACCTGATTTGGTTTGGAGATTCCATGGGTGGAGGTGATTCAGTGTTATATGGACCTCTTGTCTCTCTCTGTTTGCAGTGTTATCAAGTTAAAAGTCATACAATGAGATTTATAACAATAGGAGTAACAACCCTTCCGTTGCAGTCCATACAGATCAGAAAAAACTTTGGTGAATGTATACAGCATAAATAGATGACAAATACCTAGTATAAAATTTAAAAGTAAAATGTATATAGGAATATTACAGATTCTGTTCCTGACTTAAGTTTATATTTTCCATTACAGATATGCCATATCAGATGATGCGTATCGGTCAATGCGTGACCGAAATCTTGACCAGTGTATCATCATATCTGGGGAGAGTGGAGCTGGTAAAACTGGTAAGCTGTATTTATATACAAACAGTCAAAGTCATCAGTATGATTTAATCGAACATTATATACATATCTGCTTGGATTTTATTGTGCAAACAAAACAATATTATTGATGGAAGTGATTAAAAAAATACCCAGTTTTAAAGTTGATAAATATGCAAATAATAATGTTATATAATTAATATGTAAGGTGACTGCATTAGCTGTATTCATACAAATACTTTTCTTTAAACAAATATTAAAAAAACCCACTTGTTTGCTAGTCTTATTTAAAAAAAAAGAGTAATTCACAGTAAAAATATACAATTGGAATGTAGTAAATGATTGTATGTGTGTGTTTTTGCAGAGGCCAGCAAGATGATCATGCACTACATTGCTAAAGTGTCTGGGAAGGGTCGTGACATTGATCAGGTCAAGGAACAGCTGCTCCAGTCTAACCCAGTACTGGAGGGTAAGCAGTTACTTCCCTTCTTTTGTTATCTCCCTTTACATTCTATTTTAATTCCTCTTGGCATGATCTTTTACTCAATATTTAGATTTAAAACATACACATATTTCATGATAAATTATTATATGACTGTAGGTAGTATGATAAATATCATAATTAGTGTAATTCAATGTTATCATAATTAGCGTAATTCAATGTTATCATAATTAGTGTAATTCAATGTCTAACTGCATTACCACAAAGGCACAATTGGTATTACAATATATCTAACTTTGTCAAATTTATCAAAGGTATTTTTTGAATTCAACATAATTCAGAATGTCTGTTAATGCACCTTTTTGTATATCTCTGTTCTGTACAGTCTGACAAATGTTTGTGCATTACATTTCAAAATTTCCTATTCATGTTTTCAGCCTTTGGAAATGCCAAGACCAATAAGAATGATAATTCATCTCGATTTGTGAGTATTATTTTAATAGGATGTTAAATATGAAAGCCATTTCATTTCGTCAAAAGATGTTTTCAATGTTGTGCGACAGATCTATCTAATTCATGAAGGTAATGAAAGTTCTGAAATTGAATAAAGGCCTTTTTAAACAGACATATTGTGTCAAATTACAATTTATTTTGTTGTTGACAGGGGAAGTACATGGACATCGAGTTTAATTACAAGGGAGACCCTATTGGAGGCGTCATCACAAATTGTAAGATTACATCTGTGTATCAGTTTGTATCACCAAGTGGAGATAACTCTTCCTACAGGGCCTTAATCGCGGATATGTCTTCATTGTTTAACTAATTTTAGTGATAAAGTTAATTTATTTTCACATAACTTCGATAAACTTAAAACATCATAAGCTTTATACATGAAGTTTAATGAATTTGTGTAAAATTCTGTTTATTTTTTCGTGAAGTGTAAAAGTTCAGCATAAACAAATTAACAAGATATTTTCTTGCTTTGCTTTGCAGATCTTTTAGAAAAAGTGAGTATAACATGAAAGTTTTCATGGCTTCCTACTATCTGTTGCATGTACATTCTTTGTTTTTTGTTTGTATGAAATACTTGAATCACCTGTACATAACTTCTGATTTATTTCATGTAAACTATTAACCATTTTACAAAAACGTATATTTCGTATAAGTCTTATATCAAACGAATGATATTTTTCCAACGTTCATCTGGTCAGAATGGTTTGCTATACTCGTATTGAATAAGTAACATTTAAATATGTGTGCCTTGGAAATCAACCTTTATTACAATGGTATCCAATGTTTCCTAGTCACGGGTCTCTGGACAAAGTACTGGGGAAAGGAACTTCCACATATTTTACCAGCTACTGACTGGAGCAGATCCTGGCACCCTAGGTATGGTATAACACCATAGATGTGGTATTTAATTAGGCAGTCCAACATGTATAGTGGATAAACCTAACAATTGTGAACATATATAACAAATGTGTCATTTTATATGATATTTGACAGAATTATATGACATTACATAAAGCCATGGTTTCTGTCACACAAACCTGTAAGTACTTTGCCTTATTTCATAGCATTTAAGGTAAAAAATAATGAGATTATATGTATTGAAGTCTTCCTAGAGAGGAATAAATTGGTATAACTTGTCATCCAATTGCAGCAACAGTACCAAAATCCCTGATGAATTTGCTCATGAAGGATATGTATATATTGCTGAGTTTATTCATAATCTACATTTTCCTTTGCAGTTTGTACATATCATCATCACTTTAGTGTTTTACTGATTCAGACAGCTGAAATATACTAACAAATACAAACTGATAACATTTTTTTGTAACTTTCCATTTACGTCAGTACATTCCAGCTCCTCCTTACAACATATATTATTCTCTTACTATGATATTCCTCTGCTGTTTGAAAGAAAGCTGCCAATATTAGATCATTATTTTTATCTTCAGATGCAAAAATTATATGACTTCTCCTAGTAATAATGCTGCAGATACCAGCTACATAATCTTTTGACATTTAATGAAATTCAGGAAAAGCAATAACTGATCCATACAAGCATATAAATATTGTAGGCATCAAATACAAGTATAGGTTATATGTGTATGATTTGGATTTATTTTCAGCAAATTTAAAGCTGACGTCAGATCCCAATCAGTTTGCTATCCTCAACAAGAGTGGGTGTGTATCCGTGGATACTGTTGATGATAATGAAAACTATCACACTGTTATGGTGAGTTGTCCCCCCTGTTCGAAACGTTTCCTCATCAACCACATTGTCCCTTTTATCCCCCAAGTTTTGAAAGATTCTAACATACACAATGACATTGTCCCCATTGACCCCTGGCATCAACTCCAGATTCTATGTAGGCATTAGTCTGCAATGTTACAAAAGTCAACGTAACCTAAATCCTCCACTGAATACCACAGGGAGTTATGACATTAAGCATTACCAGGTATTGTAGTGGTGGTGTTGACTTTCTAGAGTCTGCAGATATATAATAGGACTCGGTGTAGAGTTGCACATACACGTATCACACTACGTTACATAGTAGTGTGAGGGTGGTAGAGTTTGGGACAATCACTTCTAGGTATATACCTGTACCAGTAATCTATTACAGGATAGATAATCCTGTAACTCAATCTGTTATAACATGGTATAAAAATGATACGGATTATCAACGACAAAGATGTATACGTGTAATATAATCTATTACAGCATGGTATGAAGGTGATAGGGTTCACGGAGGAGGAGATCGAAGCTGTGCACCAGCTCCTGGCCAGTGTACTGAAGCTTGGTAATGTAGCGTTCGTACACCGCAGCAACGTGGATGGAACTGACGGCTGTAATATAGAGGATGACAAAGGTTAGAGTTATCTACCTTGATAACATGTTGATGTTAAGAACTAACATTACATAAAACTGATAGAAATACCTATAATTTTGTGAAATGACACTGTTAACCTAGCTAAGTTATCAGATTTCTACAGATGTTGGCATGAAAATTGGTTTTAACAAAAATGAAATGAAATGTATTTCAAAATTCTAATCCTGTTTTTAGTTTGTCAAATGAATTATTAATTTAAAGAAATTTATTGTTTTAGAAATCCGAGATGTTTCTGAACTGCTCTCCTGTTCCTTGGAGAACCTTAATGAAAGTTTGACCCGCAAGTCAGTTGAGGTCAGAGGTGAAAAGGTCAAGTCTGACCTAAATTTAGCAGGGGTAAGTCAGAGGTCAAAATGTCAAACAGCTCTGAATAAAGTCTGAGTAAATGAAGGTTAAATCTTATACGGCTAGATTTAGATATTTCAAGGATAGGAAGATGGAAGATTTGTGTGGGGTTTTAGGTTTTAAGTAGCTAGGGACATACGACCAGTGTCATGATGGGGACACTCAGGTGTAAATGTCAGGTGTATTAGTGATGCTTACTCAAATAGATATTATCATTTTGATGCTTACTTCTTGATCTAGCCTACGTAATATTATAGACCCCTTGCTATATTATGTAAAAATGATATTGATGAACTTGATGTAATCCGTCGACCTGATACAAATTCCAGCTGTAATACATATATATGCTGAAAAACATTCTATTAATGCCAGCTAGCTATAGTGTACATGCAAACTAAATAGGTGCATTTGTATCACGCAATCACATTAAAGGATGTGTAGTATATTACATGTTTTGTTACAGGCTACCTACGCCCGAGACGCCCTTTGTAAGGCCATCTACAGTCGCATGTTCTCCTGGCTAGTACGCAGGATCAACGATAGTATCAGAGTAAGTTTGTCAGGTGCTAATCACGTTGTATTCGATATAAGACTTCGGTTCGCGGAAGTATATAAGCTTTGAAATTATAACAGTAGTTTGTTCAATGTTACAAAGTTTTACAACATGTGGAATAAACATCATTTATAGATTGAAATGGTTTTAGCTTGATTTTATCTCTAAATCTGCAGGTGAAATCCCAGTCGACCGGCAAATGTAAAGTGATGGGTGTGCTGGACATCTATGGATTTGAAGTGTTTCAGGTGGGTAATGTCATCTCCCTGTACTTTTTGCTATAAAATAATTCCACATATTCAATTCAGCAGAGAACATTTATGATCAAGTTCTGTTTCAGGTATCACTATTTACAAACCACTTATTCAAACATGCAAAAATTTGTTTTATTCTGCATAAAAGTTATCTTTATGTAAACTACCAGGTACATGAAATCAGATTGCATACCAGTATTCTTCTCGGTCTGAAAATTAAAAATAAAAACCTGTGTTTTGCTAATATTTAATTTGTTTAAATAGATTATTCTGAATCCTTCACATCACCATTTCATTTAAAAAAATCCTTTGAATACTTAAATGTTCTCATCAAATTGCCAAACATGTTGATTGTTTTTTTTTCCAATACTAGAAGTAAAACAGGTGCTTGATTGATTCAGTAAGATCCATGATGAGATCAGTGATGGTGCTTTACTGATGGATTTTCTGTATTGATGTTGATGTAGAATATTTCATCATTGAATTTCCAACACAAAATTGTTTGTTAGAATTTGTTTTGTTGAAAACAAATCTAAATATTAACATCATATAATTTGCATGATTAAATGCAAAATCTGCACAAGTATTTAAAGTCTTCAGTATTGATTGATTGGAATCGTGCACATACTGTGTAACCTTCCACATTCAGAGTGTTAAAGAGTACATTGTAGGGTTTAATGGGATGAGATGTGCGTGTGTTTTAGTGCTAAAGAGTACATTGTAGGGTTTAATTGGATGATATGTATGTGTATTTTAGTGCTAAAAAGTACATTGTAGGGTTTAATGGGATGAGATGTGTGTGTGTTTGAGTGTTAAAGAGTACATTGTAGGGTTTAATGGGATGAGATGTATGTGTGTTTTAGTGTTAAAGAGTTCATTGTAGGTTTTAATGGGATGAGATGTATGTGTGTTTAAGTGTTAAAGAGTACATTGTAGGGTTAACGTTTAATGGGATGAGATGTGTGTGTGCTTTAGTGTAAAAGAGTACATTGTAGGGTTTAATGGGATGAGATGTGTGTGTGTGTTTAGTGTTAAAGAGTACATTGTAGTGTTTATTGGGATGAGATGTATGTGTGTTTTAGTGTTAAAGAGTACATTGAAGGGTTTAATTGGATGATATGTATGTGTGTTTTAGTGTTAAAGAGTACATTGTAGGGTTTAATGGGATATGTATGTGTGTTTAAATGTTAAAGAGTACATTGTAGGGTTTAAACAGATGAGATGTATGTGTGTTTTAGTGTAAAAGAGTACATTGTAGGGTTTAATTGGATGATATGTATGTGTGTTTTAGTGTTAAAGAGTACATTGTAGGGTTTAATGGGATGAGATGTATGTGTGTTTTAGTGTTAAAGAGTACATTGTAGGGTTTAATGGGATGAGATGTATGTGTGTTTTAGTGTTAAAGAGTACATTGTAGGGTTTAATGGGATGAGATGTATGTGTGTTTTAGTGTTAAAGAGTACATTGTAGGGTTTAATGGGATGAGATGTATGTGTGTTTTAGTGTTAAAGAGTACATTGTAGGGTTTAATGGGATGAGATGTATGTGTGTTTTAGTGTTAAAGAGTACATTGTAGGGTTTAATGGGATGAGATGTATGTGTGTTTTAGTGTTAAAGAGTACATTGTAGGGTTTAATGGGATGAGATGTATGTGTGTTTTAGTGTTAAAGAGTACATTGTAGGGTTTAATGGGATGATATGTATGTGTGTTTAAATGTTAAGGAGTACATTGTAGGGTTTAAACGGATGAGATGTATGTGTGTTTTAGTGTTAAAGAGTACATTGTAGGGTTTAATCGGATGAGATGTATGTGTGTTTTAGTGTTAAAGAGTACATTGTAGGGTTTAATGGGATGATATGTATGTGTGTTTAAATGTTAAGNTCAAACTGATCAATGGCTATGTAAAACTGACCATTTATAATGTCTCACTGACAAGTTGTAATGTCATGCTGACAAACNATGGGATGATATGTATGTGTGTTTTAGTGTTAAAGAGTACATTGTAGGGTTTAATGGGATGAGATGTATGTGTGTTTAAGTGTGAAAGAGTATATTGTAGGGTTTAATGGAATAGTATGTGTGTTTTACAGGAAAACAGTTTTGAGCAGTTCATCATCAACTACTGTAATGAGAAGCTTCAGCAGATATTTATAGAGCTGACCCTGAAGGAGGAACAGGATGAGTACATCAAAGAGGTGACTATTGTCATACTGACCAATGGCTATGTAAAACTGACCATTTGTAATGTGNTACTGACCAGTAGTAATGTCATACTTACCAGTAGTAATGTCATACTGACCAGTAGTAATGTCATACTGACCAGTAGTAATGTCTCACTGACCAGTAGTGATGTCATACTGACCAGTAGTGATGTCATATGTACCAGTAGTAATGTCATACTGATCAATGGCTATGTAAAACTGACCATTTATAATGTCTCACTTACCAGTAGTGATGTCATACTGACCAGAAGTGATGTCATATGTACCAGTCGTGATGTCATACTGACCAGTAGTGATGTCATACTGATCAATGGCTATGTAAAGCTGACCATTTATAATGTCTCACTGACCAGTAGTGATATCATACTGACCAGTAGTGATGTCATACTGACGAGTAATGATGTCATAATATGTACCAGTAGTGATGTCATACTGACCAGTAGTGATGTCATACGTACCAGTAGTAATGTCATACCGATCAATGGCTATGTAAAACTGACCATTTATAATGTCTCACTGACCAGTAGTGATGTCATACTTACCAGTAGTAATGTCACACTGACCAGCAGTAATGTCATACTGACGAAATGTCACACTGACCAAAAGTAATGTCTCACTGACCAGTAGTAATGTCACACTGACTGATAGTAATGTCTCACTGACCAGTAGTAATGTCATACTTACCAGTAGTGATGTCATACTGATCAATGGCTATGTAAAACTGACCATTTATAATGTCTCACTGAGCAGTAGTGATGTCATACTTACCAGTAGTAATGTCTCACTGATCAGTAGTAATGTCACACTGACCAATAGTAATGTCTCACTGACCAGTGGTAATGTCATACTGACCAGTAGTGATGTCATACTGACGAGTAATGATGTCATACTGACCAGTAGTAATGTCATACTGAACAGTAGTAATGTCATACTGACCAGTAGTAATGTCTCACTGACCAGTAGTAATGTCATACTGACCAGTAGTAATGTCATACTTACCAGTAGTAATGTCAAACTTACCAGTAGTAATGTCAAACTGATCAATGGCTATGTAAAACTGACCATTTATAATGTCTCACTGACCAGTAGTGATGTCATACTTACCAGTAGTAATGTCACACTGATCAGCAGTAATGTCATACTGACGAAATGTCACACTGACCAAAAGTAATGTCTCACTGACCAGTAGTAATGTCACACTGACTGATAGTAATGTCTCACTGACCAGTAGTAATGTCATACTTACCAGTAGTGATGTCATACTGATCAATGGCTATGTAAAACTGACCATTTATAATGTCTCACTGAGCAGTAGTGATGTCATACTTACCAGTAGTAATGTCTCACTGATCAGTAGTAATGTCACACTGACCAATAGTAATGTCTCACTGACCAGTGGTAATGTCATACTGACCAGTAGTGATGTCATACTGACGAGTAATGATGTCATACTGACCAGTAGTAATGTCATACTGAACAGTAGTAATGTCATACTGACCAGTAGTAATGTCTCACTGACCAGTAGTAATGTCATACTGACCAGTAGTAATGTCATACTTACCAGTAGTAATGTCATACTTACCAGTAGTAATGTCAAACTGATCAATGGCTATGTAAAACTGACCATTTATAATGTCTCACTGACCAGTTGTAATGTCATGCTGACAAACAGTAATGTCACACTGACCAGAAGTGATGTCATATGTACCAGTAGTGATGTCATACTGACCAGTAGTGATGTCATACTGAACAGTAGTAATGTCATACTGACCAGTAATAATGTCATACTGACCAGAAATGTAACACTGAGTATTTGAATACTGACCAAAGGTGTTGATCATTTGACCATCTATTACTTAGTTGACGAGTACTTATTCATAAGGATGAGCATCAAAGAATTCATTTAATATATCCTGACATTTGTTTGACCTTCAGTACATTTTCATATTGTGGCAAGTTCTTTGCCTAGCTTCTGCATGATTAAACAGTAATCATTTATTGGGTCGTGATTTTTTTTTTGCTCAGTTTTACTGCCAAATTCAGGCTGTTTCCACAAGCAAAAANCTATAGACTCAGGTGACCGTTAAGGCCCATGGGCCTCTTGTTTCTCAAAATGACCAAAATTGAGGAATATAATTTATTCCCAAATTCAATACAAATAATGCTTTATTTTCATAATTCATAAAGGAACAGGCTGTTGTAAAATTTAGGTACCAGTAACAAAACCACTGGGGTATTATACAAAAGTCATATTGGAGTCTCTGGTTGATATGTTCAGTAAAGTATAATCATCATTTTTTCAGGGAATTGAATGGATCCATGTTGACTTCTTTAACAATGCTGTGATTTGTGAGCTGATAGAGAAGGTATAGTACAATAATATATATATGTGTGCCTGTTTGTGGAGTATAACTGATAGTTAAGTAATTATTATATTCCAAAGGAATGCTGCTATTGTTATACCTTTTCAGCCCTATAGAAGGTGTTACAGCTTATCTATAGTGTTCCTTACATCAGTAAACCTTTAATCAGAATCCAATTCCCTTCACACTTGATTGTTATGATGTCAAAGTTATCACCTTGACCTATGCATCTATGCATAGTGTCCTGTTTAAGTGAATAGGATAGTAATGATAAACATATCCAAAAGTAATGTCTCAGCTTAGGTGATAGTCTGAATTATTCTGACGTTTTATCGACTTTTATATCGGTCTGTTCGTCGATTAACGTCAGAACTCCGGCTCTCTATAATATGCGGGAAATAAGCGACCCTCGCCAGGGTCGCTCTTCAAACTGATATTTTAGAAACAAGTCGTCACTTTCACACACATGTCGCACATGGATCGAAAGATCTATTCTTTATGCACGACGATAGACCGATATAAAAAAAGTCGATAAAACGTCAGAATAATTCGGACTACTTAGGTGAATGAAATAGAAGTATTGATTGATATATCCAACATCAACTTTATAGTTTTGGTTTTAGTAGTTTGATTTAATCAGAATTTAATTTCCTATTTTAAGAACTTATATTTAATATTGAGGTAATAATGAGTTACGAAAAAGAAAGTTGTTTTCAATAAATACATTTTCATAAATATTCTTTATATATTCTTTTGAAAATGGCAATAATGTACCTTTACATAACAACGCTCGAAAAAATTACTGAAAAACAATTTTGACATCATTATTATCTATTGTGCCATGTAAAGCATCTTGTGTGCATCTTGACTAGTTAGTGTTTTGATGGAACCAGAAACTGTCTCTTGTGTCTAGTATTGTCAGCTACTGAGATTTCATGTTTACCGGAACGTTTATATCTAACATAATTATCTGCATGTCAAGTTTCTTTTATGTAAGCATGTCTTGTACTTCTTAAAGAATATTGTATTATTGAGTTTGAAAATTATATTTACTGATTCTGCATTTATGTTTTTACTATTTCCTAAAATTTATTTCCACAAGCAAAAACCATACTCCAGGAATTTGTTTCTAAAACAGAGATTGTATATTTTATGGAATTGTGAAATAATTGAAATGTTAACTTACATCTCCCGGATTCGTGTATATGTAACTCTATAAAAAGTATATCATGTAGTCGACAACATGTACCTGAAATAAACTTAGACCATTTAGACTGCCTAATATACTGTTAAAGATAAGACTGTGGCGTTTATAAAACTGAAGCATTGTGGTAAATAAAATTTATAAAATAGTAGACATTTCTCCAAACTGCTGAAACCCTCACAGTGCATTAAAATGTCATAGAGAAAACAGTGATTTGGGCATAAAATTCCATCACCAAAATAATGACACGAATGGTGTGGGTTGTGTGAGCAGTTTGGGGATAGGTCTGACACTAGCAGAACTGGAATATCTGTATGTATATAAGCATGGTGTATGATCCTGTGTGTGATCATCTATAGACATGCTCGCTCCTTCTTCCAGTCCGCAACTAAGGTCAATGTAAGTAACTGTACCAATCATATAGTCTTTCTCTAACATCCTTAACTTGGGTCTATTTTGTCTAATGGGTGTAAACAGGACACATATATCACCTAACATCCTAAGGTGTATAATTCTAACAGGTATGTAACAGGACACAAATATCACATAACATCCTTAGGTGTATGTAAACAGGACACAAATATCACATAACATCTTCAGGTGTATGTTTCTAACATCCTCAGGTGTATGTTTCTAACAGGTATATAATAGGACACAAATATTGTCTAACATCCTCAGGTATATGTTTCTAGCATCCTCAGGTGTATGTTTCTAACAGGTATACAATAGGACACAAATATCATCTAACATCCTCAGGTGTATGTTTCTAACAGGTATATACTAGGACACTAATATCATCTAACATCCTCAGGTGTATGTTTCTAACAGGTATATAATGGGACACGTATTTCACAACCTCCACTTCCCAAGGATTCAGGTGTCTTAACAAGGTTTACAGGATACACAGACACATGTATCTTACCCTTTACAGGTTCATTTACACTTCTCCCCTTTGTTAGATTTCATTGTCTTGATCACCGTAGGGATTCCCCAGTCATAACAATTACTTATATGTCATAACAAACAAAGTAAGAGAAAAAGAATCGCCCTTTTCCCCTACTCAACCCAACTTATTATGGGGTGAAAGACCTTAGACATGACCTTAGTATTCTGAAGTCTACCTACCCCAGGTATGTATTACAGCTGTACACAGAAACCTGTATCTTGACGGCTACCTCCTCATCATCCTGAGGCTGAGATCTAGGTATCCAACAGGACACTTGTTTATATAACCTCTAACATCAACAACACCACATGGTTGTTAACATCAAATGTCATTTTAAGGCAGATTATAGAGGGAACATATTTACAGATGGCTTGTTTACACATTGTTGTAAGTACAGTTTATAGTGAAGTAACTACAGATTAAAATCCAATGTTTCAATATTAATCAATACATGATTTAGAATAAATTCTCAAAAACAATTTGAAAATGAAAAAAAACAACCAAAATGTTATTTCCATGTCTGTCACAAAGTTTGAATACTTTAGTGACTGCTATTGTAGTGCTTTGTCAGTGTTTATTTACCCTGAAGTACATCGTAAACCTTAAGATCTATCATGTCGGTGTTTACACTGTTAAGATCTCCCATGCTAATTTGATGGAACATTAGATCAGTACTATAGTTGTTTCACTATTTACATGTGCAATCCTGTGATTCAGCTGTCTTCATCTCTTACCAGCTGGTATCTAGCATTAATTCTCTGGTGCAATTCTACCTGAGCTGTTTCTAAAAATCTGACACTTATCCTATAAAACGCAGGTACAATCTTTGTATCTTAATTGATGGCATCCAAATTCTGCAAACTAACAGTTTCACTTGGTGTTGGTAACAAAAACATGGGCTGGCATAAAAAGTTTTTACCAAATATTTGGTACTCTGAGCTGGCCTTTGGTTGTAAATATTAAATATTGCAGAGAATCTACAGCGCAGAAGTTTTTGCATCATAAGATGTGTGATGTAATGTTATATATGCATATTTCAATATGGATTTCAATATGTTCGCAAATTCATTGTAAGAAGTTAATGAAAAAGGAATAATTTGTTAGAGTTTGTTGCATCAATAAGAAAACTTGTACCAAATGGTTGTTTTATTTTGTGTGGTGAAAAGATGTGAAATTTTGAAAATGGCTTTGTCTCTTTATTTTCAAAGTGTACTGTAGTGGTACATGTTTGCTTTGAATGCTATGGAGTAAATTAATCTAACAATGCTTTCATTTATTAAGTTTGTAGAAATATATTGCAATAAATTTATTTTGATGCTCGAAATTAAAATTTATCAATAATATGAATGTAATCAACGGTTCTACTGCTGAACCAATACTGTAAATATAAAGAAAAGGTGGACAACCTAAGGCTGTATGTTTCCTAAGACAGTAACAATTGAATCTCATTTCTAAAAGAGTTCTACAATCATAAATTAATAACATATTTATAAAACCTTAGTTTATTAGTCAATAATTCATTTGATAGGTATTTGATAATACAATTTTGAAGGATTAGATACCTAAGATTTTACAAGGGAGACAACTTTTACACAAAGTTAAGGTGTATTATATCTAAAATAGTAAATTGTTATAATCTTCTAAATAATTAAAAATAAAATGGTTAACATAGTTCAATGAAGATTTGAAAAGTCAGATCATCATAAGAATTATTATTATATTATAAAGATAAATTTAATCTTAAGATAACACTAGTATCATTTAATCTTTTTAACCATTAATTCATTTATTATTTTTTACCTGATTTTTTATTCTGCTTTCATTGTTTTGAAAATAAATTCAATTTGGTCACAGGTTACGAATGCATCCTTGACCTGCTGTTTCCTTTTTTCAACTTCAATAGGTCTATTGACCTAAATTCATATTTAGTGAAATTCGCACACTTTCAGCACCATATTCATTTTCACTTTCCATTACCATTATTATAAACACATTATATATACTGCACAATACCATTGTATTATCACTTTTCATTATCATTACAACATTTAATGTACTAGACCTTCTTCACTATTACTTGTGTAATCACACAATGCAGATGTCGTTGTATCATCATATATTGCCCTAGTTCCCATGTACTTGTGTTTTATTTTGTTAGACCTCCGGTACTAAGAGTTACAGAATGGTAAGGACATGGTGTGAGGTTTACCTGTGAAGGGCTTTGATTTGGTTTCCTCTTTCACATGTTTTCTGTAGCATTAAAATAAATTCCTGCTTTAATTTGCTTTCAATATAAAAATATTTCATAACATTATGATAAGGGTATGTTATGATTTGTTCTTAACACAGCTTTTCTTTAAGTTTGGTATATCAAGAGGAGGTATAAGAAATAAACTGAATATAGATTTTATGCTTTGAATTATCTTGTTATGCTTTCATGTAATGTTATCAGTGTTAGCATATATTCCTTGCTGAAAGTCACACAGTTTCCTTTACAATAAATCTTTGTCTGCACCCTATGATCTATATTCTTGTGATGGAGTACTCTAATATTAACACCTTGTTTTTCTTAGTGCACTTCAGTAAACATTGTACTCGTGTAAAGAGTAATCTCGGGTGTACAGGATAGTGCACATGCACTTTGATTTTATCAAGGGTGGGGACAGTGGTGTGCAAGAGAGTATCTTAATATGAAACCCCATGCTATAGGTGTAGTTATTAATACCTGTGGTCATATTAAATATATATTTGTTAATATAGTGAAAACTGGTTACCAAGGCAACATCTCTAATCCATGAATGGGTTGTTGGTTACCAAGGCAACATCTCTAATCCATGAATGAGTTGTTAGTTACCAAGGCAACATATAAACAATTCATGAATGGGTTGTTGGTTACCAAGGCAACATATATAATCCATGAATGAGTTGTTAGTTACCAAGGCAACATATATACAATTCATGAATGGGTTGGTGGTTACCAAGGCAACATATCAGATTGTTAATTAATTATTGTACTACAGTACTGTATGTTGCTATTTGAATACTAGATAACAGCTCACTGCTGTACAAGAATAAACATTTGAAGGTACAGATAATATTAATGTGATATTGGTTATATCGAAGGCTCTACTATTGTAATGTTACACATTCAGTCTTGTTTGGTTTTCCACGTTTGCACATGTCTGCTGTGCTTTGCAGTGTATGATATTGAAGTCAGTATCATATGTGCCTTCTCACTTTTGTTCTTGTATTTTTTTATAATTTAAAACTTTCACATTTATTTGTATTAAGTATAAAGAAGATCAAGTGATAACTAAATCCTCCATTTGTTTTAAAAAAAAAAAGACTTTTTCTTCTTTGCATCAAAATTTTAAAATTTCATTGATCTAATTCAGAAACCTTTGTACTAAAATATTAGGTTCTAAGAGTTCACAAGGGTGCTCAAGTATTATGGCCTTAACGTTTATGGATGTCATTGTTATGATTTGAACTACTTAATAATGGTGTAAAAGTTTTGATATATATAATTGTTCAAAACTGGGTTAGCCAAAATCTCTTCCTGCTGACAGCAATAAGTTCTGCCTTGCTGCATTTTCCTCTGACCACTGCTGATGGAATCTCCTACCTCACAAAGGATATTGATGTTCCTTTGTTTTCGAAATTTGACCTCTCATGTGATATTTTCCAAGTTGAAAAAAATATCTAGATAATATAATTAAGTCTCGTAAAGTCTAGTTTCTTGACAGACAGCTAGTTTCTTAATGATGAGTTAATGCAAATATTTCAAGCAAATACTGAAAAAAAAAAAGGTTCTTGTGAACAAAAATTACATATTAATAAGAAATATTCAAACAGATGAACAAAATTACATAAAATGATATATTTGATGTATTCAAGCACATAAATAAAATTGCGTGTAAAATGCTTAAAACAAGATGAGAATAGAACAGTTTGTTTAATAAATTTTGAAATAATGTGATGAAACATAATTTTGAAATAATTTGATTTAATGAGTCATGTGGCTAAGTAAGCAGAGTATTAAACTCAGACTTATTAAGACCTTCTTGGTCTGGGTTTATTTGCATGTTTAATATTTTTATTCAAATTGACAAACATTTAATTGCTTTCTTTAGCCGAATGTTGGCATACTGGCTATGCTGGACGAGGAATGTCTCCGCCCTGGAAATGTCACAGACAAAACATTCCTGGAGAAACTGAACGTAGCGTGTGGAAACCATCCTCACTACGAAAGCAGAGGGTGTCGGAAAAATCAGTCCGACCGTACCTTGTCACATGATATCTTTCGTCTGAAGCATTATGCTGGAAATGTAAGTAAACAGTAAAGAATACCATGTTTATAATCATAATAGGTAAATTGATTACTTTTAATTGGTTTCATAAATGTTTAATTTTTCTAACATTACTGTGGATAAACATGTTTGATCTGGTATTTTGTCTTCAGAGTAAAATATAAACTAAAATAATATGGAAATATAAGTATGTTAGCAATATAGACATTAAAGTTGAATCTTTATGAATTAAAAGTTTAAACCTGTTTGTTTGGTAACAGGTGACATACAAAGTGGAGGGATTTATAGACAAGAACAACGACCTTCTTTTCCGTGACCTCTCTCAAGCCATGTTTGCCTGTGGTCATTCCCTTTTGAAGGATCTTTTTCCTGAAGGTATAGTTCTACTTGCTGTAATAAATGTCTTTTAAATGTGTTATTTTGATGATGTGTACAGTCATGTCTATGTTGAAGATTTGAATGTGACATTGAGCTAATGTGTTTAACTGATGTAAATTATCTGTTCAGTGTGGTTAACTTTTATCATTGAGTCATTTACTTACATTCAACAGCTAATTGATCGAGGTTTGGTTTGGTTTGGTTTAGTATTGTTTAACGTCCTATCAACAGCTATGGTAATCTAAGGACGGCCTCCCCTGTGTGCAAGATGCATGTGTGTAGTGTATGTTTGTGTGTTTTGGGAGGCTGCGATATGTTCGTGTTTGTCACCTTGTGATAGCGCGAACTGATGCCGACTTTATAGTGCTTACCTCACTGAAATATACTGCCAAAGACTCCCAGCAGGACAGCCCACCCGGTCACATTATACTGACAACGGGTGAACCAGTCGACCCATTCCTAAATTGCTGAGCGTTAAGCAGGAGTAGAAACTAACAATTTTACAGACTCTGGAATGTCTCGGCCAGGGGACAGAACCTAACGCCTTTCTCACAGGGGCGAACGCTCAACTAAAGGCCAAAAGTGAGGCATTGAGAAGGGAGACATTAGGAAGAAGAAAGTTGTTTAGAAAGAATAGATAAGATCCCAAATTAAGTCGCCTATTACGATCATGCAATGGGGGCAGCAGGTACAATTCTTACGCCCTACCTGCAGGGACAATTGATCTAGGATTATGAGAATAACGGGATATCCGTGATCATTTTTTAGGTGATATGATATGATAATCTGAATAGCTAAAATTAAATTATTGTTTAATAATCTTATACATGTAGTGATTAAAAGGAACCAATAGACCGATCACTGACCAGGCAATAAACAGCTGTCAGCCCTGTTTATTATATACACAATGTTATTGCTTTGTTACAGGGGACCCAGCCCTGAAGTCTCTCAAAAGACCAGTTACAACTGGATCACAGTTCAAGGTGACTTTCGCAAAAATAAGATTTAGTTGGGAGCAAGTGTTTGACATAAATATTGTAATGTGATCTATTTTTCGAAAAATATTTGTAAGCCAACAGATTGTTAGATCAGTAAATACTATGTGTATTACAATTTGATTTTGAAAAAAAAAAGGTAGTCAGTGAGCCTTAATTTCTGTTCATCTCACCCTTCATAGGTTCTCTCTCACATACAAAGAATTTTAATACCTAACTTTATTACTTCATTGACTGCAGGTGTCTGTGACAGAACTTATGAAAAACCTTCTATCCAAGAATCCAAATTATGTCCGATGTATGAAGGTAAGTTGGAGTCAGGTCCAGATTAAGAATTTGCTTGCAATCTTTTAATAGATATAAAAGAATTATCAGTGAAAAATGCTGACATAGAAAGTTTTGCCATTTAACCATAGTATATACACAGTTGTGATGTCATTGTTTATAAAAGGGTTGAGCAAGAAGGATCGCAATTAAGAAGTATTGATCTCTCGTTATTTCTGATAACAAAAGAAGAATCCTTTAAATCTACAGAATCAGTCGTGTATTATGTTAGGCACTATATATTATCTCAGTTTTTTTAACAAAATTGTAATCCTTTTTCATTTTCAGCCAAATGACCAGAAAAAACCTGGTGTGTTCACATTGGACATTGTGCGGCACCAGGTCCGATACCTTGGGTAAGTGGTTATGGCTGTGGTGGACAGATCATTAAAACTTGTCAGGCAAGCAACATTTTGGAATCATGCATTTTCAACTCACCTGGCATGAAGTACCAATCAGGTTTCCCATGGTGTTGAGTTCTGCATATATCTGTACAAATATTTGCAGTCACAAGTTGAATTAGTCGAAATTATTCTGACGTTTTATCGACTTTTGTTTATATCGGTCTTTCGACGTTAATCGACGACAGACCGATATAAAAAAAAAGACGATTAAACGTCAGAATAATTCGGACTAAGGTTGAATGTATTGGAACGTTATTTTGGCCAGAAATCTGACTTCATCACAGCCTTTGTTTGATTATGGGATGTTAGCAGTCATATTAGATTCTGCCAACAACATAACACAACAGACGAGTAGTACATGGTCCATGTGCGTGTTGTTAGTCCCCTATCACTACTACTTGGTTTGAACTCTGTACTTTAGTTTGTCACTTTGCCTAGAGAATATCTCATACTTTCCTGTGTCACCTTACAATTCACAAATTTTGTATGTAATTCCCTTTTGGGATGACGAAATATTACTAAAAATGTTATCTGCAATTGCAAAACTTTATTTGTGAGGACTTCTTGGGATGGGGGAGGTCTGCAATTGCAGATGACATTTTATGCATATACTGAATTCAGGTTCATGCCCCGCTGTGTAAAGAGTTATCGCCCTTTGTTACTTTTTGAGTTTTTCTGGAGTTTAAGAGTCTGTCTTGTTGGACTATCTTGTACTTGAGGTCACAACAATAATTAATTTCTGTCTAACAGATTGATGGAGAATGTACGAGTGAGAAGGGCTGGCTATGCCTACAGACAGACCTATTCACAATTCCTGTTCCGCTACAAGATGTTAGCCAATGAGACATGGCCTCATTGGACAGGTGACCCCAAGGAGGGTGTGAGAATTATCTGTTTAGCCCAGGAAATTGATGCAGAGGAGTATGCCTTTGGAAAATCCAAGATCTTTATCAGGAACCCACGCATGGTAAGACTGCAGCTGACATATCTAGTGAAATGGTTATATTGTAGATTTCTCTTTAAGCATATATTACCTATTGATGATAAAAAACCTTTTTGTCTGAGCTACTAGTCACTGCTCTAACAAATCTTACTTGAGGTGTCTAAATTCAGAATTTCAGCGTACCACCCTGAGACTGATAATAATCAGCAGGTATTTGATTATTCGTAGTTATTTTACATGGAGGTAACACTGGAGATGGGACATTGTTATAATGAGGTATTTGTTTTTAGTTATTTGACATGGAGGAGAGGAGGCGGGACCGTATGCACTACCTAGCTGTGATGATACAGAAGACATACAAAGGCTGGAAGCAGCAGAAACTGTACCAGCTGATGCGAACTAGTCAGATCATCATCTCTGCACGCTTCAGGGGATTCTGGGTAAGTCATAACTGCAAATCACTTTTTGCCTGAAATAGATAATAGTGGGGTTGAACAGCCCTACTGTTATTGAAATGAGTAAGATAGTAGGGAGGGGAGAAACCCATTTTTTTCAGTAGATAACATGTCATACTGCCTGATCTGTACTATGAGATGCCATACTTTTGGTACAGTTATCTGTTTACTAATTAAAAGAACATGTAATAAATGTATGTGTAGATTGCTTGTGAAACTCTAATGTGGTTTGTTACAGGCCCAGAAACAGTACCAGAAGACGAGGAATGCGACTTTGGTGTTACAGTGCTTTGTGCGCGGCTGGAATGTAAGACTGCTTTGTTTGTTTGTTTGTTTGTTTGATTTTGTTTAACGTCCTATTAACAGCTAAGGTCATTTAAGGACGGTGTAAGACTGCACCATCCTAGTATTTCTGTATTGTGTAGTAAGAGTATAATAGTTAAAGATGTCTGTCTGGATGTTTGGGCTGTGTCCATCATTCAGATGATTGTTTCTGTTTTGCTAAATTGAATTCTAGAATCTCTTATCTTTCTGTGGTACATTGTATGTAAAATATAACCTATAAATTGGGGTGAAATATAATCATGATATTGACTTTCACTGTCAATAAATCACCTAGTTGGAGTAGGCTCTAAAATCTGTAACAGACCTTTATTTTATGTTGATATTTCATTGTCCATGTATGTAATGTAGAAGGTAAGGTTGTTGGAAGGGAGGTAACTGTTGTTCTATTTGTAACAGGCACGTGTGCTGCTGAGGAAACTGAAGAGGGAGAAACTGGAGTTTTGGGCAGTGGCCGTTATCAGGAAATACTTTTTGGGCTGGAAGGTTCGCAAAGAGTACAGGAAGAAGTTCCGGGCCCAGGCCGGACCAAAGATTGTCAAGTTCCTCCAGGTGGCATTGGTATGTTGAGTTTTTGCCATTTCAGGAATACTTTGTTTATTAGATTATGATTATATAATTCCAAAAAGAATCAATAACCATAGTTTGACTCACAGTGGGTTTTCCACCATAAGAATCTGTTTTATGCTGAATACTTCTGTTCAATAAGAAAATATTTTTATTATGAAACATGAATAATATAGTCCAGTACTGCTGTATGTCTGCTGGCTTTTTTAATCTCTGACATGGGAGTTCTACTGTTGTGCAGTCTTGGACACTCTGTGACTTTTAATGTTAGTTGACCCTGTATTATACTTTATATAAAGCCTTTAATATATGGAATATTAAAGGTAGTGTGACCTCAACAATTTGTGATCTCTGAAATAGTTTGACCTCATAATACATGTCTTATATAAACACTGTTTTCTCCAGCATTTCTGCTTCTGTTTATGTGATTGTACGAATGCCTCATTTAAAATCTCCTTTGGAAATTTCATCAGTAATGCAGTAAGTCTTTCTTTGAGATATATACTTGACTTGTAAATGGAAGGTACTCTATCAAAAGTGTTCCCTGGTGAATTTTCACTTATTCAACTGTCTGATCCTGTTTGCAGAAGAAGCGGTTCTTACTGAATATTAAGAAGAGCCTCCCCTCCTTATCTCCCACCGACCCCTACTGGCCAAAGTGTTCACCACGCTTCAAGACTACATCAGATCAACTCCAGGTCATATTCCACAGATGGCGGGTAAGTACACAGCAAAGCTATCATTGATTTAAACAAATCATAATTACAAATCAAAACTGGGTTTATGCAACAAATGTTATCCTTACATTTTTGTGTTACATGTATATAAATTTACACTGGACTGTTTGACCTGTGTTTCAGTGTGTAAAGTACAGAGAGAAATTTGACACAGCAGAGAGGTACAAAATGAAAGAGAAAGTCACTGCCAGTGATATATTTAAGGATAAGAAGGAGGGATATCTACAAACGTAAGAACCAGATTCAGATGGGCCAAGGTGTACATAGGTTGACTAACTTATGGAGTTATTAATGCAAATTTGAAAATGCAATTTCTGAGAAATCCTTAGAAACCCAGCAGATAACAGCAACATCTAACAAGGGTTCAAAGATTTCACAAGTATTCAGCTTCAAAATCATATTTTAATAACTATACAATCCAGAATTTCAGTATTCTGTTTCTCATATAATGAATGTTTATTTTATACAATTCTATCTCTGTGACTATAAATGGGCTTCACAATGGTAAATTAGCTAAAATATAGATTCTGTTAACACAAGTGATATCAGATACATGTCTAATGTGCCTTTTGTTTGTTCACCAAGTCTGTACCAATTTTAGTCGTTTTTATATACTTTTAATTGTGTTTTCAGTGTACCTTTGCGTTTTGCTGGAGATTATCAAAATCTACGACAAAATCCCAAGTGGAAGAAAATGAATGAAGTGAACAACGACAACCATGTTGTATTTGCAGACGCTGTCAGAAAGGTCAACAGGGCCAATGGAAAGGTAGTGTTTAAAAGCTGCTGATATATACAAATACATGTGGGAGATAAAGCTTGTTTTGTTTTATCATTTTCAAGATTTAAGTGATTAAATCAAGGTGATTGGTCCAATTTTTCTTATTTGAAGTGATGTTTCCTTATTAGCTGAAATTGTAAGTCATTGGTTGAATAATGCCATTGATTCTACACGTCTCACTCTTTTTGGTGATTACAAGAGAATACCTCAACCGATTTTCACAATTTTCTTACAGTGTTATCCTGGAAATACACATCAGTAAGGTTTTTTCTCCTCTTTTTTTTTAACAGATGGTTGACCAGCTCCTAGTGGTCAGCACACAGGCCATACTAGTGATAGAACAACACACCATGCAGGTCAAGTACCGCATCCCTGTTGCTGAGATCAAAAGGATATCACTGAGTCCCTTCAGGGACACACTAGTGGTCCTACACCTTCAAAAGGTAAGAATGTTTAATCGGGGTGAGAGGTCAAGGGCTGATCATAATTCACAACGTAAGGACAAGGGGTGATTAAGTGTCAATTGGCAGAGGTAATCAGGATAGGTGTCGGGAGTCAAAGGATGATCAGAGGTCGAGACCTAGGCAAAGGGTGGTTAAAGGTTAGGAGTTCAGAGGTGATTAGAGGTCAATAGACAAGGGGTGATAAAGTTTCAGGGTCTTGGTGTGATCAGAGGTCAGGAGCCAAGGGTGACTAGAGGTCAAGAGTTAAGGGGTCATCAGATGTCAGGATGTCAGGGGTAAGAAATTAAGTTAGGTTGATCAAGGGTAAATAATTAAGTCAGGGTGATCAGGGATCAGGAGTAAGGGTGATCAGGGATCATGTGTAAGGGTGATCAGGGGTCAGGAGTCAGGGTGATCAGGGATCAGGAGTAAGGGTGATCAGGGATCAGGAGTCAGGATTATCAGGGGTAAGAAATTAAGTAAGGGTGATCAAGGGTAAATAATTAAGTCATGGTGATCAGGGGTAAGAAATTAAGTCAGGGGGATCAGGGGTAAATAATTAAGTCGGAGTGATCAGGGGTAAATAATAAAGTCATGATGATCAGGGGTAAGAAATTAAGTCAGGGTGATCAAGGGTAAATAATTAAGTCAGAGTGATCAGGGGTAACTTATTAAGTCAGGGTGATCAGGGATCAGGAGTCAGGATGATCAGGGGTAAGAAATTAAGTCAGGGTGATCGGAGGTCAGGAGTCAGGGTGATCAGAGGTCAGGAGTCAGGGTGATCAGAGGTCAAGAGACAGGGTGATCAGAGGTCATGAGTCAGGGTGATCAGGAGTAAGAAATTAAGTCAGGGTGATTGGAGGTCAGGAGTCCGGGTGATCTGGGATCAGGAGTCGGGGTGATCAGGGATCAGGAGTAAGGTTGATCAGGGATCATGTGTAAGGGTGATCAGAGGTCAGGAGTCGGGGTGATCTGGGATCAGGAGTAAGGGTGATCAGAGGTCAGGAGTCAGGGTGATCAGGGATCATGTGTTAAGGTGATCAGAGGTCAGGAGTAAGGGTGGTCAGGAGTCAGGGTGATCAGGGATCATGTGTCGGGGTGATCAGAGGTCAGGAGTCAGGGTGATCAGGGGTCAGGAGTCAGGGTGATCAGAGGGCAGGAGTCAGGGTGATCAGCGATCAGGGATCAGGAGTAAGGGTGGTCAGGAGTGAAGGTGATCAGAGGTCAGGAGTCATTTGAGTCAGGAATTCAGGTGTGATCAGAGATCAAATGCAAGAGGTGATAAAGGGTGGGGATTTGAGCATTAATAAAGGTCAGGAGTCAAGGGGTGATCAAAGGGCATCAGGAGATGACCAGGAGTCAGGTTTAGAGGGGCGATCAGAATTCAAAATTCAAGGGGTGATCAGAAGTGTAGGTCAAGAAAAAAAAGCAGTGATTATGTAGGAGTCCAGGCTGACCATAATCAATGGTTAGAGGTGATCAGGTCTCAAAAGCAAGAGTAGGTGATGAAGGGTCAAAGGACAGAGTTCATCAAAGTTGAAGTGAAAAGAGTAAGCAAGGATCAGGAGTCTGGTAAATGATTCATTATTCAGGCTCATCTTCAGATACCAGGAGTTGCTAGAATTAGTCTGGACAGGAATCAAATGTAATGTAGTAAGGGAAAAAGGAGACCACTAAATGTACAAATTATTGACAAGTGAAATATTGTATACCAGGTAGTCAAAAACAGTAGATGCTTTAATTATTGAAGTACTAAGTTACTAGTTCCTAAAGATCTAAGTTCATACCAATCTGTTGCTCTACCATAGCATATCGTATATAGATATGCCATGTTCATAGGGTTTTGATATAATTGTCAAAGTAAGGATAGGAAAAGGAATTTCAGGACAGATTCTGTTACAAAATACTTCAATCGGACTAAATTAAAATACCTTTGTAAATTTCTTTGTAGAATAAATGAAAGTTTTTCAAACTACATGGCATGTCTATTGTAGTACCAAATTTATAGTTGTCTGTCCTGCTGTGGTTTATCAGTGTATTACATGATATAAAACAAATCAAATTTTACATGTTCCTTTAAGTTTCCTAGCAGAAAGCTCTGGTTGTCTTCCCTCGTTGGAATTTAAACGGTCAAGGCAGCAACTTTACAAAGAGACTTTACATTATTCCTGACATGTCTTAGCTGTATATCCCTTTTTTGTATAAGAACAAATATATTTAAAATCCCTGTTATCCCTTTAAGTGTCACAGCTTTCGTTTTCTGCCCTTGTTTATTTACCTGATCAGTATAAGCTAGATGTGACATATCCCTTGTATTGTGGTAACTTATAGTTGTCTCCCTTGTTTGATTACGATGCATTAGACAGAAGAGGAAGAGCAACCATCCGACCCTGCAGTGAGTTGTGTGTCATTGTAATGCCTGGTTTACTTTGAGCTTCACAATGTCCTTAGTTGTTTCCTTTGCACAACTTTCCATATAATTATTTTATCTTTTGTTAAAAATATTTTATTTCAGGATGTTTTTTTCAATTTCAAACAAGTTAATTTGGAATTAAAAGTTAAAAGTCAGACATTTTACTTATTTCAGTTGAAATATTTTATCAATTACCATATACACTTATGCCTGCATTATGAATTTTACCATAGACAATGGTTTATTTCTGTTTTAATTAATGTTCACATGTCTTAGAAATTTCACACATAATTAATCCTTGATTTTCATTAAATTGGAGTGCTTTTCAGAATTAAAGAAACCCTCTGACCAAAGACATACCATTGTTTTTCTGGTGAACTATAATCATAAATTTAAACAGAGGGAAATACGTTGTAATGAATTTCAATTTTGTAAATTTCATGATAAGTTTGATGTTACTGATCATACAATTTTATAAAATTATCTGCTGTGTATTGTTTACACAAGAAATAATGATATGTGTATCAAGGTAATTGTAATCAACTTAACCTGAATGGGTTCCATTTGAAACAGTATATAGAAGACCATTATTGATAAAAAAAAATGTTACATTTGAAAACTTGTTTAATATTGTTTTTGTATTTTTCTAGCATGAGAATGGTGATAAGCTATCAAAGAAGGGAGATTTCCTGTTTTGCTGTGATCATGCCATGGAGGCTGTGGCAAAAACTTACCTAGTGATACAGAACAGTACATCACAGGCACCTAGCGTTCAGATATCTAAACAGTAAGTATGAGAAACAAAATCTGTATCTAGTGATACAGAACAGTACATCACAGGCACCTATAGCTAGCGTTCAGATATCTAAACAGTAAGTATGAAAAACAGAATCTGTAACTAGTGATACAGAACAGTTCATCACAGGCACCTAGTGTTCAGATATCTAAACAGTATAAGTATAAGAAACAGAATCTATAACTAGTGATACAGACAGTACCTCACAGGCACCTATAGCTAGCGTTCAGATACCTAAATAGTAAGTATGAGAAACAGAATCTGTAACTAGTGATACAGAACAGTTCATCACAGGCACCTAGCGTTCAGATATCTAAACAGTAAGTATGAAAAACAGAATCTGTAACTAGTGATACAGAACAGTTCATCACAGGCACCTAGTGTTCAGATATCTAAACAGTATAAGTATAAGAAACAGAATCTATAACTAGTGATACAGACAGTACCTCACAGGCACCTATAGCTAGCGTTCAGATATCTAAACATTAAGTATGAAAAACAGAATCTGTAACTAGTGATACAGAACAGTTCATCACAGGCACCTAGTGTTCAGATATCTAAATAGTAAGTATGAGAATTAGAATCTGTAACTAGTGATACAGAACAGCGCATCACAGGCACGTAGCGTTCAGATATCTAAACAGTAAGTATGAGAAATAGAATCTGTAACTAGTGATACAATCATTACATCACAGGCACCTAGTGTTCAGATATCTAAACTGTATGCATGACAAATAGAACCTTTAACTAGTGATACAGGGCAGTACAATATAGGAACTATCATTCAGATATCAAAATGATTGGTTTGAGAAAAATAGAATTTGAAACTTATAATACAGAAAACTATATCACATACTCGTTTACAGCATTCAGATATCTATAACAGTAAGCATGAGAAACAGAATCTGTAACTAGTGATACAGAACAGTACATCACAGGCACCTAGTGTTCAGCTATCTAAACTGTAAGCACGAGAAACAGAATGTACACAGATACAGAAGAGAAGTGTACAACACCTACTATTGAACTATCTAGGCAGCAAATATGTTTATCTGTATGAAATGATACAGGACAGTACTTCACAAACACCTTATAGTGTTCAGATAGCTTAAAGCTGCTACATATGTAGTATAAAAAACAGATTCTGTAAAATAAAAGGCATATATGAGCACAAAATATAGTGTGGTTTGTATAATTTTATCTTTTCAATAGTTCAGCAAATTTCAGCTACTTGTACAGTATAAGGAATAATACATTTTCTTAAAAAAACCTTTCAATGATTTTATGGAGTAATTGAAGATAACAATGTGTTACATAACTGTATTCATACTATCAGTATTTTATATGGCAATATTTCTTCTATTTCAGATTTTCTGCACAGTTTGGCTCAACATCTGTTCAGTTGAATTTCCAAAATGGAGTACAAGACATTGTAGGAGGTATAAAAATCCAGCGAAGGAAAAATGTGATGGATGTACTACAGCCATAGGAAGGTTATGTGTGTGTGTCAGTGGCGGTGCCTTACTAGGGTCTATTCCAAGTGTCTGAAGGAGCCAGATAAGCACCAGGGGAAATAGCGCTGGTGTACTACCAGGCTAAGGGAGCATTAGAATGGTTTGTCGAGGGTGGGAGATTTTGTTGTATATGTGATGACGTTAGAGCTTCTCTACAGTTTTTTGTGAACACAGTTTCATCTTATACCATCGGAAAAAAAGATTACATTTAACATGCTTGTGCAACATGACCAAAATTTCTGTATCTCTTTATAATATTCAGAATAACAATGGAGTAATACAGTCTTCCTTTTGTCAACACCAAGAATGCTGTGGGGAATTTGAGGTGTTTATATTTATTGAAAGAGAATTTTTTGTAGATGATACTTTTTCGAAAGAATAAAGGTATAAGCATGATTTTACAGTATTTCATCAAACATCGGTTGTAGTCAGTTGACATTTTACATTTTAATACACATGCACAGAATGTTACTCTGCATTTATTGAGTTGTAAACCAATAAAAAATCATACATTTGAATTCATAGTTTGCGATATCAGTTTAGGAACAGTTCCATAGACATCATATAAACAACAAAATATATGGCTTATATCGGTGAAATTTTTACACGTGGCGTATGTTTGTGTTGAGTCTGAGTGGTGAATATTATATATACAGATATTGTGATGTCACTAAAGCTTATACATATATAGTGCTATTTATACAACGTTAGAATTGGATCTGTAACAATGTTAACTCATTATATTGCAGTGCTAGATATTTTGTATTAGCCAGAATTTTTGTTTCGATTTTTACCGATATTTTGTTTGTGCATTTATTTACCATCGACCTGAACCAAGTAAAGTTAGAAGACCAATTCCATATCATAATTATTTTATTTTATTTAAACAAAACCAGATAATATGAATTTTTCCAATTTGAAGGAATGTGACTTCTAGTCCAATGATATTCTATCATACATGTAATTTGAATCCTAGTACAATTATATATAGCCTATACTGTAGAATTTACACCAACGGTACCAGCATATTATTAAGTGAAATGAAAAAATGTTATGTTTTTTTCTATATGCAATGTATAGTATTTTTAATTTGTAAACAAAAACCCTTGGATTTTCCAAAATATCACAATATTATTTGAAACCAATTTGTTTTTGTAATGTAAGTTGACCAACTTCACTATTTACACTTATAACAGTAATCAGATCTTCATGAGGATGAATCCAATCGATCATCAAGTGCTATTTATCATTCTATATAGGCAGAACTGTTATCACCTTCACTGGGATATATAACTGTAGTACATTGTAAGGTTTGGTGCATTCTATTTCTCCCTTTGAAGAGTTATGGTGCAGGTTAGATGATTACGAGGTATAACGAGGGCTGGTTTGTATGCATTGTTACTGGTGCCTTATTGGCTGCTGATCTGTTATGCTATATTTAGATCTGTTTGTTTACATGTTTAGACTATATTTAGACATACATGTTCTTTGTTGTTAGTTTTCATTTCATGCATTTGTTTTTATAGCACAGTCATTTCTGCAATGCTATGTGCCTTTGTGGGCTCAATAGAATTTGGCTCAAAAAAGATTTGCCTGATTAAAAGGCAATGCCTTGGAAGATTTTTTGTTTAAAGTAACCAATAACTTTGAATCGTCAACATATTGGCTAGGTCAAAGAATAATTTGCAACCTGTGTTTCATATCATTTGGAATGCCCACATTCAGTCTGATAACTGCAAACATCTACCTTTGTTTTTTTCTCATTTTTTGTATCATGACCAATCAAAATGTATCTTTATACAATTGTATCCCTATACACTGTAGACTAGAGGACCAAATGTTATAGCGCGGCTATATAAACATACATACAGAAGGATGTTTCTGTAAAATCTCATCTCTATTGCAATTGTCTATTTGACCGTAAGCATTACTACATTGATTACTCAAATGTTTGACTAGTAAAATTACTAGTTATGACAAACTTGGCCAACTTTTTTTTATTTCATATCATTAATAACTGTCAGTCATTAAATACACATGTATATTAACATTATTAAATAAAAGATGTGAGACAAATACCTGGGTATGCTAAAGTAAAATATATTTATGAATGATCACTGCGTTTTTCTTTTCCATTTCGCATGGTTTAGTAAGATAGGAGCTCATGACATTTTTCTGTTGATAACATAACCTCCATTGTGTAATTCACGTTCATATCTTTTTAGTGTTCATTTTGAAACAAGACCATGGAATATTAATATGTATATTACAATTTAACTGGCTCATGTCTGAGCACGAAAGTTTGTAATGGTAGAACGGTGAAACACAGTAATACCCTAAAGGTTGTTTTTTTGGACAGTATATGTAAACCAGGTGAGTTATCTCAGAAATCCAAAACATTAGAACCTCAGGTTTTAGTTGCTTATCCATGTATGTTATGACTTAGTTTGTAACTATATGTATAATATTTTTTCACTAAGATATACATGTAATTGATTGAGAAATACAGTGAGATATGTCATGATCAATTAAAGTTAAAATGCAATGGAAATGGAAATTTCTTGGTGAATGGATCAAGAATTGTTTTATCTAAAGAATCAGAAAATGAAAATGTGTAGGCTGTGTTGTCCAGATCAGACATAAAATTTCAAAAATAAAAAAAAAGGATTTTTAATTTCCTTCCTGTTATATGAATGACAATGTGCTATTATATTTCATGTTATATTTAAACATCCGGTAAAGTTGATGTACAGTACTATAGATATATTGTTCAAATGATGTCAGGATAAAATATTTCTTTAAAGAGAATTACATGACAGTAAAACTTTTATTATCACATTATTTGTTATTGCTTTAAATCAAAAACTTTCATATTGTGTTTGTGTAGACTCCCGAAGAGACCATTACAGACTTCCCTGTTATCAAGACTGTTGTCATTGATTTCAACAGCTTGTTTCTGTTGTAGAGAATTGTCTTTGTTGTAAAAACAGAGAACTATCTCTATCTCAGACTGTAAGTCGGGAAACATCTGTTGTATGGTTAGAAAAATATCTCTGATATAGAGAAATATATCTTGTAAAGAAGTATCTCTGCAGTAGAGAAATGTCTCTGGAGTAGATAAATATCTCTGTAGTGGAGAAGTATCTCTGCAGTAGAGAAATATCTCTGTAGTAGAGAAATATCGCCGTAGTAGAGAAATATATCTGAAGCAGAGAAATATCTCTGTAGTAGAGAAATGTCTCTGAAGTAGAGAATTATCTCTGTAGTAGAGAACTATCTCTGCAGTAAAGAAGTTCTCTCTTGTAAGGAGAGTATCTCTGTTAGTAGAGAAATATCTTGAGTAGAGAAATATATGTTTTAGAGAAATGTCTCTGTTTTAGAGAACTTCTCCGTTGCAGAGAAGATATTTCTCTTGTAGAGAACGAACCGTTTCTGTTGTAGCTTAAGTTTTTTCCTCTGTATATTATAAATTTTGTTGTAACTTGTAAATGTTAAGTTTGTAGTATTACTATTATCTGATATGCACATTGTGTTTTTTGTAACCAGGGCTTTCTATCACCTTGTATAATTAGTTGTCCACGTTAGGCCCAGATTCATCAAACACAGGTTAGTTGATCATGAATATCACCACAGACAAGTAACCACAAATATCATTTATATGGGGGTGGGGGGAATCCTTTTTCAAAGGAACTGTCTAACTAATTATATATAATTATCAAGCCGTCAAGCAATTGATCGGTTCTTTTTACTGTAATTCTGAATAAATTAAAGTTGTTTTTCTCTCTCAAAATTCAAGGTGCCACAATAAACAATACAAATAAAGAAGTAATGCTTCGCCAATGTTTTGATGAAAGAAATTTGTAATATTTTAAATACAGTCAAACATTAGTATGTGGGAGTTGTTGGAACCCTAAGAAATGGAGTAATGAAGATTTAGGTAGCCCAGAAACAATAAAGTCATATCAGGCCTGATAAACACAAATAAAGGCACACTTATGTAAGTAATAGAGATATTCGCTTGGCTGAATATCACACATCTTTAATGATGAAACATTAAAACAATCACAAATGTTGGGATGTAACTTGGTGATTGTGATCAGCTTTACCTTGAGTTTAGTGACTGGGCCTGTACATCACTAGGAGTTGAAGCTGTGATGTGTATCAACTGTACATGTTGTGTTGTATAATTTGATATTTTATCCTCTACTTAATGTGTTAGATTGTACATATATCGTGGGAAGCTCATTGATATAAAGTCACTCTTCATAGTTAAATACTACGTTTATATGATTTAGACATAAATTCGATTTTTCATCTGCTCATTTTGCGACAATCTTTATTTACTTATTTCTGATATTCTTTTTCGACTGATTTGCTGAAGCTTGTAGGGAGTCAGAGGTCACAACAGTCTGAATACATTGTCAATCTGTGAGGAACCGTTGGCACTTTCTTTTAACGAGAAAATACTCGTTTACGGAAAGTGCCGCTGGTTCCCGATTGAATAAATTGTATATCAATGTGTAAAGTGCCAATCTAACTCGAGGCATGTATTCTTCATGTAGGCATTAGTGTCTTTTTTCGCTAGTAATGGTTTCAGGATGTGTTTTTGTGTAGAATTCAGGAATACACACACTCTAACTTTAAGCACACTGCATTCCCAGCTAGGGCTATGAATGTGCCCCTCAACCTGCTCCAATCACTAAACTCAGAGAGTTTTTAGAACATGTAGTACTCACACTTTAACCCGAATTCCACTACTCCCCCCCCCCTCCTCCCCCCTATGTAAGAGCTGTTAGAAATATACATATACACACTCTAGACTACTAATCCATACTATATACCCCTCCCTTCTGTCATGTCTGAGGGCTATTAGAAATATACATATACACACTCTAGACTACTAATCCATACTATATACCCCTCCCTTCTGTCATGTCTGAGGGCTATTAGAAATATACATATACACACTCTAGACTACTAATCCATACTATATACCCCTCCCTTCTGTCATGTCTGAGGGCTATTAGAAATATACATATACACACTCTAGACTACTAATCCATACTATATACCCCTCCCTTCTGTCATGTCTGAGGGCTATTAGAAATATACATATACACACTCTAGACTACTAATCCATACTATATACCCCTGCTGCCTTCTGTCATGTCTGAGTAGGGCTATTAGGATTGCATATACTTGAACCCAAACTCTACCTGCACCCCCTTCCCTCAAAACTGAGAGCTTTTAAGAATTTATTTTTGATTGGTCAATGGTGCATGATTTAAAAAATGAATTGCCTTGTTAATTTAATTTTGGAGAACTTTTGTTTCAATCAGGGATTAAAATGTTGATTAAAAACATTGAAATTATCAGGAATTTCCATGATTTACACGTTATGCATTTCTGGAATGAAAGAGAAACATAGTTATTTTGTTTCCTAAATTTTAAAGATTAATGTTTTTTCTTCCACACCGTAGAAGATTGTTATTTCTCCGACACTGTATAGTTGTCGCCTAATTGTTATTAAGATTTTCAATGAGAGCTTTTTTCTACCTAACTTTTACAACTGTATTCCTTATCATTGTCACATAA
>NW_018408872.1:574027-601891 GCF_002113885.1 Mizuhopecten yessoensis
CAATTTCAATTTCATGATTCCAATTTTATTGGATGAAAATTGGCAGGAGCAGTGTATGGCTTATGTATGTCTTACTAAGTCATATTTTGCTGGAGATCTGAACCATTTAACATAGACATTCTTGCATTAGAAAAATATAAGATCTGATATTTTGTCTGAGATATTATTCTGGGGAGGAAGGATTCAAAGTCCTTAGATAAAAGATTCAAGGTCCAATAGGCATTGGCTCCAGTTTCGTATCATAATTTTCTCTTTTTGAAAGGATTGCTTAAATTCAAAGGAAAAATCTCAAGTTAGAATTTGTTTTCCTAAACTAATTATTAATGGTTTTGAATGTTAAACACAAGTTAAAGAAACCCTTTAAGTTAGGGAGCATATATGGAATTGAGTACATTGTTAATTAATTGCTGTAGGAATAATTTCTTGCTCCAAAATTGACCAATATATGTAAAATCTACAATACAGCACAAGGCGGGGTGTAGTATTGGACATGGAATTGGTCACAGTCAAGTACATGTTGTGTATGAGACTGTTCAGTGAGAATGAAGAGTACGTACCGATATCTAGATATGTCGAAGGAGAAGAGAACCATATCTAAATACGTTACTCCAGAACACTATATACTAGGCTTGTTTTGTCCAGGTGCCTCTCTATTCCTTCTATTTTATACATAATGCTAAAACAAGAAAGAAATTAAGAATCACAAGGATGTGTTAATTGCTGAAACTTTTGATTGGTTTCAAATCTGTATAAAATTATCTGAAATCAATAACAATCCAATGAAATGGGACTTATAATACAAGTATTTTATATCCTAGTGTAATTTTATAGCAGTATTATGAAGCTAAGCTTTGCTAAAATATGACATATACCCAATGTAGTAGCTATACTATCATAGACATACTATACTTTTTAGTCTATTTTCTATTCCAAGAACAGGCTGTGCTTTTTATATATGATTAACTAATATTCTGTATTCGCTTTCAAGTTTGATTGTACATAAAAAGTCAATTGCTAGTCCCTAAGATCTCGCATAAACTATGTTGTAGAGAGTGCAGTAATATCGTATCATGTCAAGATGGAATAAATATGTACAAACAAAAAATGTGATTTTCATTCAGAAAAAAGTTTTGTTTTTTCTTTTTGCAAAAATGCAGAGATTCTTCATATTAATTTTCCTTCCTTGTCTTCTATTAAGCGGACATTGAAGCATTAAAGGATACAAGAATAGACCTGCAGTATCCCACTGAATGTGTATCGTAAAAGATGACTAATGTGAGGCCTCCTTCAGAATCGGGGAATTTCCTCTCGTGTCTTCTACGAAGGGGAAGGGGATATGGAAGAGATCAGAATTGGTCTGCTGCCCCTATTACAATGCATTGGATCTATCTCGTTTCCTACCTTTTCTGTCTTCTTTCTTTTCTGTCTACGTTCTATTTCAGGCAGTGTCTCCCTAGACACCCGGGCCCACTTGTATAAAACATCTCAAAGTTAAGGAAAATCTCAAGCAATGTATTGTCTATGGGAAATCTTAGACTTGAGAAAATCTCAAGAGTTGAGATGTTTTATACAAGTGGGCCCCGTCCTTATATGATGCTGGCTGTTGTAAGGACATAATAACCAATGAACCCAAACCAACAAAATATCTACTACAATTTGATGTTCATTTACCAGTAGTGTAACAATGCATGGCGAAAGATACAAGTCTCTTCACATGTGGCTATAAAGATACAGGAATGAGGTCATTATAGATCAATGACAAAATAAATAAATAGTAACAGTGACCTTGAACTTGATGTTTGCACCCTGAAATATGAACATGTTGGAGGTACATGTATTCTCAAACTTGATCAATATATGAAACAGAGAAGGTGACCTTGACCTTAGTGTCCAGGAATATGAACTTGGTTGAGGTTTTCTCGTACTGGAACCAGTATATAAAATTTAATCAATGTCCATGCAGCAATGGAGTCACCAGAGTGATGACAAAAATATAATCTATAAATTGTAATGGTGACCTTGAACTTGGCACCCAAAATCATGAAATTGTTTAAAGTATTCTCATGCTTTAACCATACATGTTTATCAATTTTGTTTTAGAAATTAAGTCACTATAGCAGTTACATTGATTTTCCATAAATAGTTACAGTGACTTTGACAGTGGAGTATAAACTAGTATTCTATTACTTGACCAATACAAAAATTCAGAAATAAAGTCACTAGTGATGACAAAATGTGGACATGTGTATGTACAAACACAAGTTATCTCCCCTCCATGTGTGAGGCGATAACACTGGTTTATGGTTTAGATAGTAACAGAATTTAAAGGGATATCTACCAATAACACAAATTATCCTCTATACCGGGTATAATCACTATCCATGGTTTGGATAGTAACAGAATTTAAAGGGATATCTACCAATAACACAATTTATCCTCTATACCAGGTATATCACTATCCATGGTTTGCATAAAGGTTAAAGGCCATCACATACTGATAGACCAACTTTAGACTATTCTAATTTTCACTGAATGATTTCCCCTTTCTAGCTTTAAATCTAACAATTTTGGGGTCAAAGATCAGTTGTAGTTACTTATTTGAAAATTAATTCAAGACTCATCAGACGGTCGGTTATTCAAATCACCCTGCATCTGTGGTCCGTCATTCTCTTCGTCTGTAAAAAAATCTTGATAGTTCTATTTCTCCGAAAGTAATCATAAATGGATGGATTTTTCTCTAATTTAGGATGAAGGTTCCTCCTGGTCCCTATGTATGCATAAATCATCGACTGATCACGAAACCAAGATGGCCGACAGGAATTCATCTTGAATTTTAGAGTTAAAAGTATGTTTGCCCATTTCTCAAAAAGTACTGTAGGGATCTGAAAACCAAGATGTTGGACAGGTGGCCGTGTTTCTCAAATTTGATATGTAGGTTACCCTTGGTCCTTAGTTGTTCATCTTAACTTTTGAGACTTATCAGAAGAACAAAATGGCTGCCAGGCAAACTGAGCAAACAGCTATGAGTAAAGAAGAGAAAAGATCAAACTGACAGAACTTTCAAATGAAGATGGTACGATGGTGGGCGCCAAGATCCCTGTTGAACCATGAAAAGTTGTATGACTATCTATGGAATGTGATTGAAGAATTGATATTTGTTCCAAAAGGGTCATGGTGACCTGCATGCCCTTTAAAAATTGATTCCAAAATCCAAGGGTTTTGCTCTCGATACACAAACAAAATCAAGACGAGACATTATACAGTTTATTGTCAATACAAACTGTATCCACCATTAAATATCACACAATCTTTCATCATCTGAAATACAGCATTCAAAAACTCAATTTCATTTCAATTCACTCATTTAACACCTTCCATTTCTCTCCATCATTCACTAGCAGGTACTGTGTGTCACCACTTGCTCTTCTGCCAGTGTTATTTAACTTGTGACAATCAACCAGTAAAATCCTGACATCCACTCTCACAGCAATAATGTACTGTTACAGAAGCAATGAAAAGGATGCATTAAATTGACAATACATGTGATGTCACATAATTCACTAATTTTCATTGAAGTTGGCTGAAATCTACTAAATTTTTGATACTTCAATTTGCAGTTTAGTAAAAAGGTGATGGGCAAGAAAAACAAAAGGTTAAGGGGCCTGAATGGCTCACCTGCTCTTTACTTATATTATATCAGATATGTTGCTTGTACATTGATTTTAATTCAATTCAACAGACCCAAGGGTCCATATCTTGAACTTTCTCCCAAGTATCTTTCAACCAAAAAGTCATGCCTGATATATTTGACCATAGGCCTGAAGAAACTTGGTTAGTTTTGTGGTACATGTGCAGAAGTTGTATATTAGCAGTAATCTTGACCATTTACCTAGAGACAAACTCAAAGGCAATCTCATGCAGCCCAGCTCCATAAACAACTAGTTTACAAGTTACAAATATAAGGGTCAGCAATTGGTCAGCATCATCATGATAATGATTTCACCTGATGTTAAACCTTTAACAAACATTACCTTGCTACAGATGATAATTCAAAATCTACTTACAGGTAGGTGAACAGTTGTAGCCTTTGGCATTTGTAGTATGAATGTGTACAGTAAGGAAGGGCATTCTGAAATGCTTTATAACTAAGGTCAAAGGGAGATAACTACAATCAAAAATGCAAAGCTTTAAGACGAACAAAACTATCTTGTCAATTTTGAAATTGATACCTTTCAACAAGAAAGATTGGGTTTAAAACAGTTCATATAAGGCAATAAAAGATTCCCAACAAGACACGTGGAAAATATTTCCCGACACTGTTAGACATACAGTTATACATAATGTATAGGCTGATCCCAAATTTGTAACATTCACTTCTGACAAGAATGACATACGACATATATCTACCAATTATAAAATTTTATCAGGACTTTGTCAAGCAAAATCTGAATATCAGATAACCTGGAAAATATGGATACTTTTTGATAGCTACTACTGAATGAGTTTAATATACATAATATACCTTAAGATGCAATACTATAACTTTTGAAGGCATTTTCTAGCCATTCACTTTCAATGTTTCAATGTAATACACCACACTGCCTAGATATAAAAAAGGCAAACTCATTTTATGAATAGTTGAATAGATCTAATCAATGTGCCAGTGTTTCTTCATTACAACTTTAATTAAGTGACTGATACACCAAAACACTGTTTATAACAAAGCCATTGCTACAATGCTTTCACTTAATCATTTCATGCATTCAGTCCAGATGTTCAGCTGGTTTATTTATATTTTGCACTCCTCCTCTGATGCACCCTTACTTTTAGCACTTTAATTTGAAACACTATCATTTTCTCCTCCAACAAATACGGAAATATTTAACATCAAATTTTAATTTGCTTTATCGCCACAAAATAATTTAATTTGAAACACTATCATTCTCCTCCAACAAATACAGAAATATTTAACATCAAATTTTAATTTGCTTTATCTCCACAAAATAATTTAATTTGAAACACTATCATTTTCTCCTCCAACAAATACAGAAATATTTAACATCAAATTTTAATTTGCTTTATCTCCACAAAATAATTTGTAAATAACTTGCACAAAGATGTTTTGCTTTATATACCTTTTTGTTTATCAACATAAATAAAGAAAAAGTACACTGTAAAGCAGTTAATGATCTACAACCAATAATAAATGTCAATGCAGTACATTATTTCATTAAAATAAACTTTTTATTACACTTGCACACAAAAATATTGAATACACGTTCAAAATTAATTTCCCGTCTTACCACGTTTATAATACATGTACTGAAATATAAACTTATACAGTTCATTTTTCATGTTTATAAAGAAAAAAAGATCTCTGAAATATTCTGAACAATCCATTAGATATACATGTAGATTACTCTCCAAAACAGTTATGAAATTTAACAAATTATGTTATGAATCTGTAAAAAGCATGCAAACAACATAACAACACCATATGTATTAGTGCTACATTATACAATAGTTTTACTTTAAGCTATATCTATGGTTGGAAAACAATGAGAACTATATAAACCCTGAGGAACTGTTGCCCATCTGACCGTGAGATTGTATGGGCTGTTGTCTATTAACCCTTTCACCCCTATGTAACTTTAGTAGACTCTTCCATGCATTGATCTGGATGAGTCCATTTTGGTCTACAGTGGTGAAAGGGTTAATGGTGCTAGATGAAATTTATACCAACAAATCGGATAAAGGATCAAAACCATTTAAAGCACTATACATGTACAAACAATGCAATTACAATTTACATACATTCTCAAACAATGCAATTACAATTTACATACATTCTCAAACAATGCAATTACAATTTACATACATTCTCAAACAATCCAAGTACAATTTACATACATTCTCAAACAATCGGGCACCATTATATACATTCAGCTAGAAATTGAATTGAAAAAAAAACACCATTTGAAAGACTATTTACATATTTAAATATATCTTAATAATGTAACATTTTTGATAACAAAATTGAACACAAACACTTCATCATTGAAGTAAAACATAACACATACATCCTCTCACACTGAACGGATAAAGTACAACAGATATTTAACAGCAAACTGTATTTTCACCAAGTTCACACAAGATTTTGAGGAAGTTTTGAAGCTACTATACTGAAAGATCACCAGATATTATATTATAACTTAATTTGTTCGTCCTTTTTTAGATTTTCTTCTACTACTACTACATGTAATTTGAGTATTACAGTAAGTAATGAGCAGTGATTAACTCAGAAAACTCATCACCTCACACACAATTCCAAGTTCTGATATGTTATGTCAGTTCTACAACAGGTTTAACTTCACTAATTTCTGTGAAACCCGATAGGACTGAAATTGAGGTTTTGATTGAAGAAGCTGAGATCAACATTTCAATAGTTCATAACTTCACAGGCGTTTTTAAGTATGATGACATCAGTTAACCAAACAATATTCTTTTAATGAACAAAATAACATTCTTACAATGAAGAAAGAGTGTCAAAATTCCAGCATACTGTCATACGCGTACAGAACAGTATTAATTGTTGTTATATAATAAATCAGAAAATATACAAGAGAAATACATAAGACAAAAATTCATTTCATCTTAAGAATTTTTTGTTAGGATTTGAACATCAAATAAGTATTACTGATGGATCTGGTAGTTACAGTTTGATATACAGACACAAGCTGCTTACAACAGGAGAAAGAGTTGACATGTAATAACAACAAACTAGATTACTTCCCGGCATCATTCAAAGTCGTACACGCTAGACGAGGAGATAGAGTTGACATGTAATAACAACATACTAGATCACTTCCCGGCATCATTCAGTCGTACATGCTAGACGAGGAGATAGAGTTGACATGTAATAACAACATACTAGGTCACTTCCCGGCATCATTCAAAGTCGTACATGCTAGACGAGGAGATAGAGTTCCCTGATCCTCCGTGAGAATTTGTCACTGAGCTAGTTGTGTGTTTGCTGCCTTTCTTCTTTTTTGAGTTAGAATTTTTTGAAGAATTTGATTTTGATGGGGGTCTTTTCTTTGCACCTGATGTACCTATAGGAGCAGAAAAAAACCCTTTATCATCACATCATCAGGATTTCACAAGTACTGGTGAGTATTAAAAGCGGAAAAAATAAAAGGGTTGCTATATCCCTAACTTATTACTGGTACATAAATAGGTTTTTGAATTAAATCTCTTTGTGATTTGATAAAAAATAGTAAAAACACAGGGCTACCGATCAACGAATCACAGCCACAATTTACTAAATATTTACTAAACTACAAAAAACCTAGAAGTTGCTGATAAGTTTACCTCGCCGACTTCACTAGTGCTAATTACTGTTATTTGTAGATGTAGAATCGGTGGGAGAGGAGGCTGATGAGTTTACCTCCCCAACTTCAATAGTACTTTCTGTTATTTGTAGATGTGGAATCGGTGGGAGATGAGGCTGATGAGTTTACCTCCCCGACTTCAATAGTACTTACTGTTATTTGTAGATGTGGGAGAGGAGGGCAGATAAAAGTACCTCCCCTACTTCAGTTATTTGTAGATGTGGAATCGGTGGGAGAGGAGGCTGATGAGTTTTACTCCCCGGCTTCAATAGTACTTACTGTTATTTGTAGATGTGGGAGTGTAGGCTGGTGAGTTTACCTCCCCGACTTCAATAGTACTTACTGTTATTTGTAGATGTGGAATCGGTGATAGAGGAGGCTGATGAGTTTACCTCCCTGACTTCAATAGTACTTACTGTTATTTGTAGATGTGGAATCAGTGGGAGAGGGGGCTGATGAGTTTACCTCCCCGAGTTCAATAGTACTTACTGTTATTAGTAGATGTGGGAGTGTAGGCTGGTGAGTTTAACTCCCCGACTTCAATAGTACTTCCTGTTATTTGTAGATGTGGGAGAGGAGGGCAGATAAAAGTACCTCCCCTACTTCAGTTATTTGTAGATGTGGAATCAGTGGGAGAGGGGGCTGATGAGTTTACCTCCCCAACTTCAATAGTTCTTTCGGTTATTTGTAGATGTGGAATCAGTGGGAGAGGAGGCTGATGAGTTTACCTCCCTGAATTCAATAGTACTTACTGTTATTTGTAGATGTGGAATCGTGGGAGAGGAGGCTGATGAGTTTACCTCCCCGACTTCAATAGTACTTACTGTTATTTGTAGATGTGGGAGTGTAGGCTGGTGAGTTTACCTCCCCGACTTCAATAGTACTAACTGTTATTTGTAGATGTGGAATCAGTGGGAGAGGAGGCTGATGAGTTTACCTCCCATTGTAAAGACTCCCTGAGTGACTGATTGTCAACATCGTCGAGACTGTCAATGTCAATGTGCACATCATCCTCTACATTTCTGTACAAAATAACAACAAAATCAATAAGATATATTTTTGGGCAAAAATAAATAATTAGGTAAAACATATCCATGATGAACCCCAGGGGAACTAAGAAACAAAATTAGTGTGCTAAAGACAAAGTTCATTTAAGAGTATTAGACAATATCATGTACCGTCCAAGTTTCCGCATTTTTTTGAGGGAGACTTCAAATCTTTCATGGTCACCTTGTCTTTTAAAATGTCAGAGCAGATTTCCTATGTTTTGCCTTTGTTCAAAGTCAATAAATTCATTGTATTACCTGAACAGCTTCAATTAAGTATTTAACACTATTATGCTGTCAAATAGTGGTCATTGTAAACACTTATCTCCGATAGAGTGACAGTAAGTCTTAAGAGAAATAACTAGAAGCAAAGGCTCTTAGATCAAGAACTTAAAACAATATGTGTTAATCATACTCTTGCACAAAACATAAATGGTCTTTGAGCATGGTTATGACACTATAAGATGCTTGAATAGCAATAAACACAAACCCCTGTCTAAAGTGAATGTTATGTTTTTTTTTATATATTTCATCTCAGGAAAACAATGGATAAGTGATATCAAATAAAATTGAATGCCTTCTTTCATTACGGAGTTAAATTCCATCCAGACAAATAGTGCAGAGTTATGACCTGAAAACCCATTTTAGATGTCCATGAAATAGATCCTTGCAGATATGATCTCAGGTCAAGGTCACAACAAAAACTTAGGTCATGACCTACAATGCTGTTGAGTATTATCAAGATCCATCGCAATGGAAGGAAGAAATCACCCGAGCATGACATTACAGACAGACAAAAGGATAGAACCGTTCCATTTGTATCCTAAAAATAAATGCAAACTTGTTAAAGTGATACATGATTAGGTACAAACAGTCATACCCAATGACTTAAGTGAAACATGGCGTATGTAGCAAAGCACTGTTACTTTATAAATTATTCACACAGGATTATTGGCAACCTATTTATAACAGTGTAAGATCATTAGACTAAAACATACTTACGCATGCCCCAGCAGAAACACCCGAACCTGTCGCCGTTGTTCATCTGTGTGTTGTGGACAGCGATGGGATCTGGAAAATAAAAATCTTCCATTGATTTTTCTCCCGAGTGGTCCCGTTTACAGGGTTTCATATATCGGTTAAGTGATTTATAACTATTCATCAACATTATGTATGATGACATTATTAAATTGAATTTTAAAATTTAAAAAAACCAATCACACATTATGTAAACCATCATATTTACTTCACACACAGATCATCCAACTATAGTTACACAAACACAGACCCTAGCTTTAACAGCCCTTGTAATATTTACCTTGTACACATTTTCTTGGTATGTTCAGATATGACTCCACAAGTCTGAAATAAATGGAAAAATAAATCAAGGATGTTAAAATACCATTTCTTTAAAAACATGCACATATTCCAAATACATTCATTAATTCAACTTCAAAGCCAGTCAATTTTACCATTACACGACCGTCAGTTTTTTTACCTGAGACCAATCAAATAGCTAGCTGCGTGCCTTCAATTTTGCTATGACATATTCCAGGGGTGCAGAGAGCGAAAGTGAGGTACTTTGTTTCCTCCCATATTTAGGACCCCCTCACGCTTACATCAGGGCCAACGAGAGTGATTTATATAAGTTGTAAAAACTTGTTTCATAATTGTTGTAAAAAAAATGAATTACATATTTATATGTGTGGAATTTTACTCTTGCTTATTAAAGCAATATTGTATAGTGACTAATTATTACTTACTTATTAAAGCAACGGCCAATATATATATATTGGCATATAACTTAGGTATTGTAATGGTTAGAACGTTAACATAAAGGACATGGTATTTCCACAACACCACTATACTTATAAATCTATGTTAAACCTGCACTTACCTGTAGCAGAAGCTGTTTTCTTTCTTCTGTATAACAGAAAAGTGAGATATAAAATCATGAAAAATCATTCTACAATTGTAACTGAATTTCAGTATCTACACTCTTGAGATTGTCAACACAATATAACCGATTTTCACTCATTTTATGTCCTATAAAGTTTTACTTTAATCTATATATGTGATCCAAGAAAAAGTATCAAGAAACTTATTACAACTGCTTCAAAAATTAAAAATCAGTTTAAACATCATTTTCATTGCAGAGTGTTGTAGTTGATTTTGTGCTCTATCTTTCTACTAGATGGATAGAGGATTGCTTTTTTGTTACATTCGTTTTCTTAATAAAATGATTAAGAAATATGAAAATATGTTTGTAGATTATTTCTAATACTTCATTCACAATTTCAAAAATTGAAAAGATACATGAATTGGAAAAGGCAACAGAATATGAATTAAATATCTAATTTGATTGTACATGTGCAAATAAAAGACATATGGATGGCATTTTTATCTTATTATTCTGAATCAAAATTACGAATTCATAAATTGTTTTCCAATAATGAGCAGCATTGTATTCTCAGATTGACAGGTATATCTGAAAACCTTACTGTACATACCGACTGTCATCAATTCATAGCTAGGTATGGTAGGTTCAGGTGTTCCCGAGCGATCAGAGCTGTTATCACCTGGTCAAATATATAAAACATGTACAGGCAGCTTATGTTTCTATTCCACCGTCACACAACAAATGGAATTTGATTGAAAGGATTATAATATAAAAATCATTTGATCCATACCCTGTTGGACAAATGATTTACAAGCTAGGGGTTAGTTTATTGATAGTTAAGTCCTGTTGTGACACTTATGAATCATGGATATGTATGGATATGTTTGGTTATGTATATGGATATGTTTGGTTATGTTTGGTTATGTTTGGTTATGTTTGGATATGTTTGGTTATGTTTGGTTATGTTTGGTTATGATTGGTTCTAACCAAGAGTCTTGATCAACATATTAGCCAATGTATAAGATTAATGAATTACAAAACAACTTTACTTAGAGTTTCAACTGCAGAATTTTCTGTTTTCAAAATTACTTCCCATAAAGATTCTGTCAAATACCTGTAAAACTTGTTGGATGTTCCATAATCAATACTTCAATTTAATAGTATGAATTAATTTCTTCCATACTCTACTGTCAGGAGCTTCAATCAGATTTCAAGTGGTATGTATCAAAACAAAGTAGGTAGTAAATATCTGTACATTTTATAGTACACCATTTCTATTCTAATTTAATTTTTACATGAAGTAGCCGGTGAAATATCTGTAGTAGAACGAAGGGTATTTTAACCGGCTACTGACTACAATTGAAACCCCTGCTCAGATGCAATTCAATCGTTCACCAAATCTTACCAGCTAAATGATTTCCATTCCTGAACTTATTATGCTTGTTCCTTCTAGGAGAATGTGTTAAAATCTTTTCTTTCTTCAACTTTTTCACTTAAATAGAAACATAGAAAAATTAACATGTTGTTAAAATCCTGTTCTTCCCTAAACATTCTGTAAATTAAAGTGAATCAAATTTCTTTGTAAAAACCACCTGCGGAGGAAAACAAAATGGGCGTGAACAAACAAGTGGCCTTGATAAATAGTATGTTAATACAAGGAAAGAAACAGTTGGATATTAAACCAATAGTTCTAGACAAATGGTAGCTTTAATAGCAAAACCTAAGACAGGTTTAACTGTAATATTACATCTACCATACTACATTCCTTTCTTGATGAGTTAAAATTATAATCGCATCCGATAATCAGTGTAAAAGAGCACAACTCTACTCTGTAAATATACACTATGATTATTAATATACTGTTTATCCAGGTAAATCAATTCATCACATCACTACCTGGAACCCTGTTATCTCACTGGTACTGGCAAGTCCTTAACGGTCGATTCATTAATGCTACGTCTTGACAATACTACTTGCACAATATTTCATACAATGTGTATTGACTGTATACCAAGCAGCATTCCAAAGAAAATTGGTTTGTTGACTTTTCAAATGTAAAAATTGTCAAAAATTACGCTGAACGAATTTGTTGTTGATACTTTGTCCATTCTAACTAAATAAGACTTTTTAATATTCATACTGCGTTACACTCAATGTGAAGAATTCCTGTCCAACCAATAAAAAAAAATGGTTAAAAGTGTTATTATGGCAAATGACACCCTACTATTGGCAGAGAGTAGAATAGACAATGACAATGCATGACTTGACCTGATTCAGTTTAGTCCACAGTACTTCCAATAGCCCATTTTGTTGAACCACATCACACATTGACAAAACAAAATTATTTGATAAAAAGTTCCAAATGTTGAATTACAGGACAGTACTTCAACTAATGAATTTACAAGCAACTCTGCACAGCTGCTAAGGAAATCAACGCAAGTCTATTTTCCTGCTGATGAAAAGTGAATTTATACACTGTATGTTACTATTGTATAAACTTATCAAGTTGACAAAATGTTGAACAATGATCGTTCGAGCCTATGTAGCTACCGGGTATGTATGCTTCCTTAGTAGATATGTGCAGTCCATTTGTAAATAATATAAACATATGCAGCAGACACCTAAGGAAAGTATTATTATTTACAATTTAAGTAAGTATAAGTATAATAAAAGTACCTTTCTTGTCGACATTGTAACTCCAGTCAACATCATTATCATCATCTGGACTGTCATGGTCGTCACTGTCACCCTTCCCCGTCGTAGCTACTCGACTACTTTAAAATCACATATAAACAACAATTAAACAAATATTCACATTGCTGAGTTTAAAAAAAGTCTTTTTTTTTTTTGATTGTTGTTCTCTGACATGTACAGTGTATGAACAATTTTCTTCAAGGCAGAAGGTTTTCGCAAAGGGTGGTGTGTTCCTTTTCCAGTATAAAAGAATTCCAGCCTCATTTCTGAGTCTTGGTTAACTTATTGGTCTGGCATATTTAAAATGATTTGTAAATGTATATGGTAACTCACATAAACAGATTGCTTTCTTCAAACTCAACATACAGGTATCAAATCTTCTAAATTGTCATTCAAATCAAATCTTTATACGTATAAACAAGATGTAACTTATATGTATGATTTTTATATCAACATCGATACATCCAAACATACAACATCAAATGCACATACAGTTGTGATACATGCTGTCAGAATAGAACTGGTTTACTTGAGTGCATGTTCACCTTTATTTTAAAAATATAACTCATCTTTTATTGTCAATGTTGAAAGAATTTATTTAAGGGTATTATGACAAAATAACGCCAATTAACCCTAAACAACAATTGCAATATTAACCCAAGACTGCATCGACCCCTCAATAAGTGAAAAATAGATTTGATGCTATAGTGAACAAGACAGTACCAGGTATGCCTTCCCGTGCTGGAATGGTTGCCCTGATCCTCTTATGCATGAAATTTTTCAGTACATTGATAAATAATAATAATAATTTACGGTTCTTATATACTGCTTTATCACAACTTCATTAGTTTGTAGGTCATCTCAAAGCGGTTCACAAATTATTATCTGTGGTTAAAGGGCCTTTGCAACCAGCCAACATCTTTCTCAACTCCCTGCAGGGGAGCATACAGCCGGTGCTGCCATTTCGGCGCTCACAGATAATATTCTACAATTCTAGCACTGCCCAACCACATACTCATTTACAGCTGAGTAGACTGAAACAATCGGAGTAAAGTATCTTGCTCAAAGATACAACACAGTGCCGTGCTGTGACTCGAACCCTTCGGTCACGAGCCTGGCNAGATACAACACAGTGCCGTGCCGTGACTCGAACCCTTCGGTCACGAGCCTGGCTTTTTAATCCTACCACTTGACTACTGTGCCTCCTAATTGATTCCTTTTATTCAAATGTTATTCCATTTGACTTAAATTATTAGTCAGTACAACACTACTATTACCTTAGCATCATTATTTGGCAGATTCAGTCCTAATTACACACTTTTCTGTTTAATTTTTTCCAGAGGTGCTCTATTTATATAACTAGAACAGACCTGTTTGGCAGACAAGTGAGATAAACAAGTACCTTGTTTCACTTTCCTTGGCGATACGGGCCTGGCGGCGACTTGCTATTCTTGAACTATTTCTGCCCATGCCCATACACTTTTCAAGGTGTGGAGCAAATCTGGATGCTGCAAGGTTCCGCTGACAATTTGGACAGACACATTCAAACTGCTTTTTTGTTGCTACCTGTCCAAACACATCCACTCCCAGCTTTTCTACTATTTCTGTTGAGGAAATATATACACATTTAAAAAACACGAGATCCCAGAGGGATCTTGGCACCCACCTTTGTACCATCTTCATTAGTTCTTTGTCAGTTCGATCTTTTCTCTTCTTTCCTCTAATCTGTTTGATCGAGTCATGTTAACAGTAAATGCTCCTTGAGGTAACTTTTGATCTAAACTTAATATTGATGTGTATGAAGGCCAATCTTCAAAGTGTGTTTGTCATTTCACATATTTACTAGTACAGTACTTAAATTAAGTGAAAGAAATAGAATCGATCATTGCAATATGAGAAAGATCTGTTTAGTTCTTCTTTTAATCCATTTTGTTTTTATGATCAGTCTCAAAATATAACATGCACACAGAGAGATCAAGGGGAACCTACATATAAAATTTGAGAAAGATCCCTCCCGTACTTCCCGAGAAATAGCGATAACAAACTCTCACTATCAAAATCCAAGATGGCTGCCTGTCGGCCATGTTTTTTATCCGATCAGTCTCTAAAATTGCCCTGCACAGCTAGGACCAAGGGGAACCTACATATAAAATTTAAGAAAGATCCCTCTTGTTCTTCCGGAGAAATAGCGGTAACAAACCTACACTATCAAATTTCAAGATGGCTGCCTGTCGGCCATGTTGTTTATACGATCAGTCTCAAAAATTGCCCTGCACAAATAATAACCAAGGGGAATCTACATATAAAATTTTAAAAAGGTCCCTCAAGTGCTTCCTGAGAAATAGCGATAACAAACTTTCTATATCAAAATCAAAGACGGCTGCCTGTCGGCCATGTTGTTTATCCGATCAGTCTTAAAAAATGCCATGCACAGCTAAAATCCAAGGGGAACCTACATATAAAATTTGAGAAAGATCCCTCTAGTTCTCCTGGAGAAATAGCAATAACAAACTTTCTATATCAAAATCAAAGATGGCTGCCTGTCGGCCATGTTGTTTATACGATCAGTCTCAAAAGTTGCCCTGCACAGCTAAGGACTAAGGGGAACCTACAAATAAAATTTGAGAAAGATCCCTTGGGTACTTCTCGAGAAATAGCGCTAACAAACTTTCACAATCAAAATCCAAGATGGCTGCCTGTCGGCCATGTTGTTTAACTGATCAGTCTCAAAAGTTGCCCTGCTCAGCTATGGAGTAAGGGGAACCTACATATAAAACTTGAGAAAGATCCCTCGGGTACTTCTTGGGGAAATAGCGATAACAAACTTTCAATATCAAAATCCAAGATGGCTGCCTGTCGGCTATGTTGTTTATCTGATCAGTCTCAAAAATTGCCCTGCACAAATAATAACCAAGGGGAACCTACATATAAAATTTTAAAAAGATCCCTTTCTACTTTCGGAGAAAAAGCGATAACAAACTTTCACTATCAAAATCCAAGATGGCTGCCTGTCGGCCATGATGCTTATCCAGTCACCCACCACTTTGAAGATTGGCCTGGGATGGTAGGATTTTTTTTTTTTACATTCCCAGAACAGAAAGACTGATGGTTATTAATGAACAAGGTATTAAAGAAAACATAACTTTATTAACTTCTTTCTTACAAAACAGCAATAGCAAAGTATCAAAGTTAAATTTCAGCTTAAATTTCAGTTGTTATACCTACTCTTGAAGAAAGAAAAATTCTGTACAAAAAATGATTTTGTTCGGCACATAAATCCCCAGTTGGTCTGTCTGTGCCCATCAAACTTTATTTCATTTTTGGCCTGAAAAAGGCAAATCATGTATGCACTGTATATATATATAATATATGCATTTTTCATGACATCAATAATCCACTTACCATATTCTCGTTGTGACCTGCAAAGAAATCATGAAAGACATTTTAACATGATTATAATATAATACCATGTTTATCATTTTAGCTACTCATTATCATAACTTTTTAACATATTTACTTTTTGTCATTTTCTCTACAATTCTGCATGTAAAATAAAGTAATTGACACATATATACCACTACCAGTATGTAAAAATATACGATTGTAACAAAAAAATATGTGAAAATATTGATGTTTTATTAAAAGCTGTGATAAAATGTTTTTAAATTAAATTAATTGTTGCGCTGCGTATATAGTGCTGTTCGCATATACATGTGCTGTGTACGATCACTGTGCCTTCTACCTGTGTCTTACCTTGTTACGTCAATATAACTTATAAGGTAATTGTTCTAAATATACATGTTACATATTTTGGCGCGGTTTTTAGTACTCATTCATAGACAGAGCTAAAGGGTGGATGTATTTTATATCCAGAAGTTTGAAGTCTTTTTTTTTGTTACTCCAGATCTGGTATGTACACATATAGATGTGACAAAGTCTTATTCTGTTATGGGTTTATGTTAAATTACTGTATTAATGAGATATTGGATAAAGTAGCATTAATTATATTGTGAAATTGTACTTTTTATAAAATTATCAGAATCTTGATCTCATGTACATGTGTATTCAATCAATACATAGATAGATCTTTTTAAAGTAATGTATTTATATGTTTATTATCAACATGATGTAAACTGTGAATTACGTGTCTCTTTTACAGAGATAATAGAGTTTTTGATAGAGAACGGATACAGATCTTCATTCTGTGTAAACCCCCAACCCATAGTTTGAGTAGGTAATCTAATTTTGTATATGATAATGTAAACAAGTGCTAATTGATAAGGATAATTGTAAACAATACATGTATAAGTAATTTGTATAAGTACTGTAATTTCTACTATTGATTATGATGAAGTCAGACATTGTAAAGTTAAAGTATTATTCCTAATATGAATAACCTATTGTGTGTGAATGTACAAAAATGTATGCACTGAATGTTAGGAATTATATGTAAGTACTGTGTTTCATTATGTAATCAATTGTATTGTTTCTTTGTAGGGCTTTGATTATGTTCCACATATTGTGGAAATAAACATGTGAACCGAGAAATCTGCGTCGACCTTGACTTTCAATCAATTTTACACGAATTTATCACTTATCAATTACTAAATGATGAAAAGAATGTACGTACACATCTAAGATACTGAATGTTGTTTATCAGGGACATATAATAGAATGTTAAAAACAGAGAAACTTTGTATGATGTGACTATCTATATATCAGTAGGATTAAATGATGAAGCATACAAAATTAGCATAGACACAGTAATAAATTGCTATATACACATTGTAAGTGTTGTAGAATAATATACTTACTTGGGATCTGTATCCCCTAAAAACAATGTGCCAATTTTTGAAGCTCTGTGAATATCAAAGCAAAGACCGAGTGTCACTTCATCAATCAGCTCATTCATGACATCTGTCAGCATACCCTGCCAAAATGAAGAAAGAGCACAAGACAGCATCATAACTGATGTCTTAAAGATGTCTGAAAATTGTAATCAAATTTTTAAACCCCAAATAACCATTTCAGCTTTCATATCTTAAAGGTTAAGACATCCAAATTAAACTTATTAGGATAATTATTTATAATGTATCTTACATATAGTAGCGTGATTAACTTCCTCAAAATGAGATACAACATATCAAAATATTCTGTCATTTTTAAAATAAACTGAGTGAGTCCTGACAGAGTCGATCACTAATATTATAACATGCTATAAACTGGTGTCCACATCAACCCCTGTAACAAGGGTTACTGGTTGTTTCGCCCGAAATCTTGTTAGCCCTAGGTTGATTTGCGCTAGGATGTTCACCCTAAAACAAAAATATAAGGGCGAAACATGGTTTGGTATTTTCTGTCAATTTCGGTAGTTTAAGTCACAAATTAAGTGCATGTTCTTGGTCTTCTATATAATTTTTATCAATTTCATAAACAAAATGTGATTGTCTTGTTTTTAAGCGAGTGTGACAAACGGCAGCTGTGAAAAGCTGACTCCACTCCCACATACTTACTCTACTTGAAATATACCAAACAACATTGTAGAAAGTCATCAATAAGTTTAGTTGATATATTTAAATATTAATCATTATATAAGCGTATGAATTAAATATTTTTTTTAGGGCGAAACAACTTAGGGCAAACAGGATTCAGGGCGAAACAACCCTCAGTGCGAACAGGATTTAGGGCGAAGCAACGGTTGAACCCGTTTCCGTAACAAGTATTATGAACACTTTTCTAACATATATGAGAAACAGGAGGGATGAAGACTCTTTGATAGTAGCTAGCAGCTGATTGCTAGCATGCATCCTCATACAACTATAAACTGACGTGAGGCGAACTTACCCAACTGTCTGTCTGAACGGTACCGTCCGAACTTATCCCAAGGCGGGGCTAGTTCGACCATTCAATATTCCGATAGGAAAAGTTAATTATTCTTCTATTACGGACGTGTTTGTCATAAACGAATGCTATGCTTCCCAGGACAACTTTAATACAAATAGGCCAAACTTAATCCGGTCTCCACTTATTTAATATTAGTCTTTAGCAGGTTGGGGAAAACCACCAACTTGTGTATAATATGCAAACTTGCCTATTATATACACCAGTTGGAGTATGGATTTGTTACTAAAAATAACCCAAATCGCTTTAAAAGTAACTTTTGCAATATATTATTAAAAATCGCATTTATTTACGACAAGGTAAACAATATTTTGCTAAAATATGTTTACTGAAAGCGTTGGCTACTTAGAAACTTAATGTAACTCTACCAGAAGTATTGCATCTATTTTTGGTACTTTCCTACATGGAAATAAATTTTCTATTTGCATTTGTAGGATGTTTCATGATTAAATAAATGCGACTTGGACAAAAAAAATGAAAAAGTTAAGATTAAAGTGATTTTGGCTATTTTTAGTAACAAATCCATACCCCAATTGGCGTGTAATAGGCGAGTTTGCGTATTATACGCCCGTTAGTGGTTTTCCCCGACCTGTTAATTACAGTAGAGCTTGTGTTTATTCGTGTTTTATTGTTATCAGGTTATTCCTAGACTTACCGAGTTTAAATATAGCTTATCTTGTCTTATTCTGAGTCCGTAAATATCAGAGCTACAATTTTTTAGACTTCGATTATAATGTCTATGTGGATTTATTTTCATTCGCATAGTTAATAACGATACTCGTATTGTTCGTCTGCTTTGAAAAAAGGGCAGGTGTCTGCAGCTGTTTGCCTACTTCAATATTGTGCTGCTTCGGAAATAGCCTTCAGCATGTTGGTGTTGTACAGTGAGTCCATTTGTAAAATACAAGGAAATGCGTAGTTACCTGTAAACCTGTGTCTCCATTCTGTTGACAATGCGGAGTTTTGTTATCCATGCCTTGAAGATTTTTTTTGCGTCAACACAAGAAACAAACACCGATGACAGACACCGGAAGTGTGAACTGGCGCTCTTGGCTCTGACAAAAGGAGTCGGACACGGGCATTGCAGAATCCGGAATCTGACCCTAAGATGTGAGGAGTTGGGTTTAAATAATAAATGCAACTATGATAATTATAATCTTGCTGACATGATGTTTTTCCTTTGTTATTGTTAATTGGTTACTGTTTTGACATATGGAACACAAGGATTTAGTTAAGCCCGTTTTATTTATTTATTTTTTGGACGGTAACATAACGGCGGCAGCAACATCCACGATACTCCAAGGAGTGAGAGTAACTACGCAACAAAACGTAACATGCATGCATACGCATAATTTTATTTTTTTAGAATGATATGCATTGATGATAGACTTAACTATAATGTTTGCATCCTCGATACTCCAGGGGTTACGTTCACTTTCGCTCTCTGCACCCCAGGAATATGTCATAGCAAAATTAAAGGCACATGGCTAGCTATTTGATTGGTTTCAGGTTAAAAAAAACTGACCAATCGCTTGGCTGATAACTGTACCGTTACGCGACCGCGAGAATCTTTTGATAGACATCAAAGGATCATCGAACTAGTTTTCTTGTCTCATCAACAAGGTGACGCACACTGATCCTTCGAATTTGCTATGACATATTCCAGTGGTTATATCTTTATTTGGACCTAAACTAAGGTGTTCAGTTCAGCCTATTATTTTCACGTGTTTACGGTTTAGATACAATTTTTGTAAATAGCTAGCCACCCCAATGATATAAATGCAATCACTGGGGTTGCATTTTCCTAAAACGTGTAATATGCTCTGATTACCTCAGTTTTGGTCAAAATATACACATATACGTACGTCGATCTAATTAAAATTATATCTTCACATCGCTCCCGTTTACTGATAAACGGGAGCGATGTGAAGATGTACTTTTAATTAGATTGATACGTACATATAGTTGTAACAAATTCTCAGGTCCCTGTGCTTGATAAGCTAGTCTCCGACTGGATTTTACATTTAGCTGCAACTCATTATAATTAACTGCTGTCACTTATTAGAGACATACGTTTATGTAACAGACTGTTGACTGTCAGGTTTCATCAAATTATATAACTCGTAATTAGTGGCACGAGGATCGAAGGTTTATGTCAATATATTTGTATACATTCAAGATAGCGCTTTGTATAGAATAAAAGGTCATGGTTTCCCCCAAGAATACCCAATGATGAGTTTTAGGTTCGGATGATGCATACTGGTACATACAATAAGTGACTCACTGGTCATACTGGTACATACAATAAGTGACTCACTGGTCATACGTATACTGGTACATACAATTAGTGACTCACTGGTCATTCATACTGGTACATACAATAAGTGACTCACTGGTCATACTGGTACATACAATAAGTGACTCACTGGTCATACTGGTACATACAATAAGTGACTCACTGGTCATACTGGTACATACAATAAGTGACTCACTGGTCATACTGGTACATACAATAAGTGACTCACTGGTCATACTGGTACATACAATAAGTGACTCACTGGTCATACTGGTACATACAATAAGTGACTCACTGGTCACACTGGTGCATGTAACATACATATACACGTGCCTACATATTCACGGGTTTCTTGATATCCTTGTGTATTCATAGGTTTCTATGGTCAGCACCCTGTACTTAAAGTTGACTTTACAGCTTCGGGTACTCTATTATCTTTTTTTTTTGTTTTGTCCTCCACCTTGAGCATTTTTGTATTGTAACAGGAGAGGAAAAATGCACGGCGAGACCGGGGTTTGAACCCGGGACCCTCCGAACTCTAGACGGACGCTCTACCAGTTGAGCTACATGTACCTGCTCGCCGACGATCGACCTAGTCCAGTTTCGCTACAGTATTTTTTACTTGACATTCCTGTTGTTTTACGGTTCCAACCCGAGCCCAAGGAACGTCTAGTCTAAAAACAAACAGTGAATGCGCATTAGTCGGAATGCGTCAATAACAGTTTTGGAAGTTCGATTCATCACCTTTAAAAAGAAGAAACTCCATAATAATTAACTTATAGCTATTCAGGAAATATATAACTAACTTTATTTTTACAATAATTTATGTAAAATTTACTTCAATTTCTTAATATTCGTATTAGTTAATAAGTTGTTTTTAACATTTCAAGAGCTAGACAATTTAGAATGATATCAGATCACGGACTTAGATAACAACGTAAGACACACACACATGTGATTTCACCTGCCAGATTTGGTAATTGATACAGTATGCTAGAAATGAATGAGTTCCACTGCATCGCTGATGATTGGGTCCAAAAAGGTGGAAATACAAAAAACCACCGTTGAAGCAGCAGGCGAGGTGCATACAGCACCTTAATTATATGAGTTTTTAAACCAATCTAAAAAATTAGATGGGCACTAGTTAATTTCAAATCAATAATAAGAAAAGCGTGTATATTCTAAACCATGCCACTATTCAAAAGAGACGACTGTGGCCACCAAGGTTACGCCAAACCTCAGGGACGAAGAGATGCGTCAGCAGAATCTACTACATCGAAAGTATAATTACATAATTTTGGCCATAGAGCTTTTCATCCCCCTGGGACTCATTGGTGATGCTAGGACGGATCTATAAGTTGGTATAAACTACTGTTGATGCAAGAGGGGAGGTGCATAAAACCAATTAAGTATATGAATATAAAATAATCGGATGACTAGATGAGATTATAACATCGACATTATAATGTTTATCAGTTTATTCAATGATTCAGCACAGAACACATGATCTCAATCGTAGGAGCACTGGGTGTAACAACCAGCATTATCTATAAATATTAAATAGGCGAGGGAACTGATGCTGAACGAGCAAATTACAGGAACATCATTTACAAGATTCTACATTGAATACTATTGATGGACCTTAAGCAGAGTTATATTTCCTTATTATACTTATGGTAAATAATATTAGATATAGAAATAATTAAGTCTGGACCGTTTCAATCAAATCAGTCATCCCAAGGTTTCTAATTACCAAATCTAGCCGAGATGACGGTTGACCTGACATATTAAACGTTATCCTCTACACGAATCAATGTGTACTTTGTCCTTGATTTAATAGGAATAGTAGTAATATATATCCACATATTGACGCGGAACTTATGAATTGATAATCATTCTCGGTGTCAGCCAAAGTCAGGAAGCGTGTCCCAATGAGTTTATTATTGATATCCTATTCCAAGACAAAAACTTAATGTATTTTAAAACTTAAACATGTATATTTACGGGATATGATGTAGGCTCTCAAGCGATGATACACATGCATAATCATACCTGTAGGGAAGCAGAACATTGATTGTGTTATTGACATAGAAGGAGTGGTTATGTAGATAAAAGAATAATGTGAAACGAGTAGAAACATGATAAAAATCTGTACAGTACAGGACAAATCTATTGAGACAGTAATACGGTGTGCCATGTAAACAAGAAAACCTGTTGTGATCGACCGGGAATCGACTCTCAGATAGGAAAAGAAAAAAATACGGTTACCACCCATATATACCGCTACTAATCGACCCGCAAGAGTAATAAATACAACGTTTTTTAAGTAATCAGAGTTGTTTCAGAATTGTTACAAACTTAATGAAGTATATATAAACAGTATTAAGCGAGTCTTGTTGCTAGGGGAAATAGTCGCATGTAAAAATATTGAAATCATAATACGTTAATACTTTATGATGTAAATGAAGAAACCCTATGCTACGTTTACATTATGTTCCCGGCAGCCACGGCATTCCCGTTTGCCCGAAACGTAGTGCGCCGTGGCAATTTGGCCATTTTTTTTTCTCTGATTACAAGTCTTGGCAAGTTTTCCCACGGTCTGTCACGGTATTCGTGACAGGCCGTGGGGGAAAAGGGGCTGCTGAGTCCCGGAGGCTCCAAGGCGCACTACGGTTCGGCCAGCGGTCTACCAGTACGTTCCCTTTAGGCCCGTCACGTTCTGATGGGGTCCCTCACGTTTCTCACCGTTCTGATGAAGGTCTGACACGGTTTTCACGTTCTGTCAAGGCTTTCCACGGATAAAACGTGGACACCCGGCAGCTTTGGAGCACGTTTGTGCCCAGATGGCCTCCCAAGCAAAAGCAATCATTAACGTCAGTGCAGGCAAATTCGTCATGCACCCAAATTCGCCACCCTGAGACGAAAACGTCATATGACGTCATACTACAGAAGATGTGACGTAAAAAACGTAATCTCATACATCAACGCAGATAAAGCTTTCATAAGATTTTACAAGAAGAGCAGTAAGAAGAGCAAAATAACACTAAATTTATCTAAACAATAATGAAATCGATTGTACATAACGAATCTTGAAATATTCGTCTGTGCGACGGACATCTCTTCAACTAAGTTGATTGATCTCGGGTCTGTTGGTTGTTATTTAGAGTAAATGCTAGTTCACACAACTTGAAAATATCATATCTTAACACTAACTTCAGTTTTATGGTTGACTAAGCCGTAAATGCAAGGAAATTGCGATCCAACGCTAGACCTATATTGTGTTCGGTCTGGTGTTGGGTCTGGTGGTGTTATAATGATATTGGGCTACTGTACAATTTATTCATATTGAAACGTTTTCATATGACAAAGTACAAAAAGAAATACTCAAAGGAAAATATTGAACAGGCTATGATTGCAATTAAGAATGGCATGACAAAGTACAGAGCAAGTCGTATTTTCCATGTGCCGCGATCTACTCTTGTGTCACGCGTTCTCCGCCCATTGAAAGGATACCCTGTCCGCTGCCTCACAGAAGACTAGGAAGAATACTTAAAATCTTATATCAAATATTGTTCGCAAAGGTATGAATATTTGCTGTAATTGAAAAAATAAAGAATGTCAATTTTCTCAATGGTATGTGCTGAAGATACAGTGCAATAACTATAACGTTCCAGTGCACAAGTAATAATTGTTGTTGAAATAATTTATCAGTTTTTGTTGTTGAAATAATATATCGGTTTCTACGAGTATCCGAAAAGAGTTTTGTTGTCCGCATGAAACCATACTGCCGTTTCATCTCCTTATAACGGTTGCAAAACATTTGAAAGAAAATACATAATTACGTTTAACATTTACAACTAGCGTTGCTTCCAAGAGCTGATTTTACATGAAAAAATAAGTATATATTTACAGTTCTTTGGTCTGTTTTGGTAAATTTATAAGAACAATAAAAAGCTCGTTTTGATTTGTCAGATGTTTCCCATTGACGCGCAAGATGATCAAGGCGTACGTTCGACAAATTATCCAAAAGTCTGGGAGAAGGATGAACGTTGGAAGCTCTGGACCCTCTCACGAGTGGTTCAGAAAGTTCATTAAGCGGAATGAGAAAGTGGTGAAAATGGCCAAACCAGCCATAATTGACAAAGGAAGGGCACGCATGGCAAACGAGACTGTAATTGCACAATATTTCAAATTGTTGGCAGAAACAGTTGACAAGCTTGGTATATATACATTACTTTTTAACTAGACCGAATCCAAATAAATTACCTGAAAATCGATTTTTTCTAGCAATTCAACTTATTCTGTAAATTGTTGTGCTGTTGATAACGAAACATGAATTGAGCACCAGTTGGAAAATTCATGTATTCAAAACTGGGTCTCCAAAAATTACAATGTTTGACCTCTCTTCAACTGATCCCTTTAATCAAATCCTAGATCCTTGTAGGCACACTGTACACATTTTATACGTGTGGTTTATTGAAATAAAAGAGATTTGTATTGTATCCATTTTCAAAAGGTTTAAGAGGAAAACCACATCAAATCTTCAATGCGGACGAGACCGGTTTTGGTAAAACAAATTACATGCCAAGAGTGTGCGTGGACAAGACCCAGACACACAGCCATACAGTCCTGGCTACAACAACTAGCCACGTTACAGCCTAATGTGTGTGTCGGCCAGCGGTCAGACGGTGCCGCCGTTGGTGATTTTCGAAAAGTCTTTTCCCAGTGGATGCTATAGAGATGGTACTGAGCAAAATAAATTGATATTAAGATAAAGAATATATGTATCAGTATGTTCAATAAACATCTTAATTAGAGTTTTCTTACAGGATCAAAATTTAATTATCGGCATTTAAATATTTTCAATTAAAATTATAATAAATAAGCCAAAAGGTCAAATTGAGATCATAGTTTACACAGCTTATAAATCTGGAAAGACTGGATTCGTGTACGCGTTTCTCCCAACGGCTATGTTGATAGAGAACTATTCCAAAAGTGGTTCAAGAGTATATTTTTAAAATCATGTGGACCCCAGCGACCCGTTCTCCTTACGATGGATAACGCGGGACCGCACATTTCCCTGGATTTAGTAGAAATGGCCGAAGCAAACGACGTGGAACTGTTGTGTTTTCCGCCTCACTGTACACATATTCTCCAGCCTTTGGATATTGTAGCATAAGGACATGGTAGTTGAAAAAAAAAGTAAGTTACGAACTCTTGTAAAATGAATACTCTCCTTACACGAGTATGTAGCACTGACAAATAAGATATTGTATCTAGGAGATGATCTACTAATAAAGAGCTAAATTGAAAGAGGTATGGTGCATTTGTAAACGTGACCATTGATAAAACCAAATATTATGTTATCTATTTCGGCATGTTTGAATACCGATCTTGGATAAAGTATATCCCGATCACAGGGACCTGAGAATTTGTTACAGCCGTATCTGAACCTAACTGAGGTGTTCAGAGTAATTTTACACGTTTTATGGGTTTAGATCAACTTTTGGTAAAAGTGCCACCCCCAATGAAAGGACTTTGAACACCCCAGTTTAGGTCCAAATAAAGCTGTATCAAATGTTCAGGTCCCTGTGATCCCGACGTCAATAATCAAGAGAAAAATCTGAAACTTGCTAGAGCCCGTCAAAATAAATACACCACAAATCCACACATGTGTGTTCACTGCGGTATGACGGTAATTGGGTTCTGATTGCATAAAATAGGTTCCCACAGCTTCTAAAAGCAACCATCGGACGGACATTTACTGTAGATAGAATAGAGACGGCATTCCGGGCTGTTGGAATATACCCTATTGACCCAGAGGCCATTGACAAGACCCGGCTTCGCCCCAGGGATCCTGAAATGAGTGGCCGACCAGCGTCTTCCTCATCCCCATCCTCATTATCACCCTCCTCCTCATCAGCACCATCTGAGTGTACACGTACACTTGCATCAGATACCGCCATCCTTTGCGAAAATTGTGGACAGTTTGTCCATGAGCATCCACTCGTTTAGCAAGGCTTAATACCAAGGGAATTGGCGGAGATTTTCACGCCATTGACCGGTAAATCAGACAAACCCAAATCAACGCGCATCATCACCAAGGCACGAGTGATTACCGGTAAATAAGTAAAACCAATGTGTTTTTGACATGCTTTAATATGTTTTACGGCACGGCCGTTAGTGAGGGCGGAGCCAGGTTGTACTGTAAATGTTTCGGAATATCGGTACTGTAAACTTTCAAGCATTGAGTGATGTGTTGAATGACTAAATCAGACCAGAGACGTATAATACAGAGATTGGCAACTTGCTCTTGGCCTTACCATTGGTCACTGGTATCGAGAGTTACGCTTCACCTGCGCCATATTGGATATGCGGTTCGCTGCATTCAACTCAAATCATAATTATGCCATGAGAAAACATCGCAAATCAACGTAACATTAAAACCGTACGTAGCTACAAAATGTAGCTGAGATTTCCATGCGGTTTGGGAGTGCTACATTGAATGTAAACTTGAATGATTAAGTTTAGAAAACCCCAAACATCGAAAGATTGCACATCGTGGCTGTGTTTACATATCGGTAATTATTCTGGCTTCAGGATAACACTATCTCCGTTTTTGTTCTTTAGACAATT
>NW_018408872.1:603073-649136 GCF_002113885.1 Mizuhopecten yessoensis
ATAATATTTCGACCATTCAGAACTAGAGCAATGTAGCCGGTAACGTTATGTCAAGAGAATTTACATCTTTAACCAAATCAAATATTTAAGTATCCTATAGTTAGATATAAGTTTTAAATCTTACAAAAATGTAACGTTTGTTCGAGATTCGGCAAACGAGAACTTGTTTCGAGATCAAGATGGCGGAGACTACAGCGCGTGCGACTGGCGGCCATGTTACGACAAGTTTTTCAGTTCCATAGTTATTGTGAATAATCTTTATTTTTTTTACATACGTGTTACCTATAGGGAGAGCTTCGCTCTCACGGGCCCGAAGGGCCCGTGAGAGAGCTCCGCCCTCTATCAATAAAGATTTTTTCGATTATTATGTAACTCAATACCAGAACATTTTTTTTAAGTAGCCGGTCCGAATTGATAGAATGATTACAGATAATAGTTCACATCTGATTCCATACTTCAAAAACAGTATATATTTATAAAAAAACTAAATGAAAATGGTTGGTGCCTAACATGAATAATTACAGTCGTACAAAGATAATCGGTATCTATTTAACAGGTATCGACATCATAAACCAGCTAAAACAGAAAGAGAAACAAACGAAAACAATCAAAAGACTTGCAAAAAACAACGACGACTTGCCGAAATTGGTTCGACCAAAATTAAGGAAAAAGAAGGTAGATTTTATAATTTGTATACATCTGCAACTCTTTTATGGAAATTAATCAGTCTAAATGATAAAACTAAATGGTTTTATCGAACTGTATTGTCTTGAACTCTGGACATAAGAATTAGATTTATGGTTAAAATATGCAGCGGTGTTTTTTTTTTTTATTAGAATCACAGGAGGCAACTAACCCAGGTTGAAGAAAACAACAAGCATGCGCAAGGCTCCTCTGACACGAATGAACAGCAGGTACAATAAAAATGTACTATAGAGTATATAATTACCTAGTTTGTTAATGCCGCCTGAAATTGTATTTACTTAAAGTAAAAAAATCATTTTTACTCGATATTAATGGACACCAATACAAACTATTTGCTCGATTTGTACGTTTAAAGATAATACATCAAATCAAACTATTTTTCATTTTTTTGTCCTATCGTCATTTTCAGGATGATGTTGATGACGTCATGTTTACATGCGACAAATGTGAGGTGAGAGGGATGATCTTAGATGAAGACCATGGGATCAAATGGGTCGGGTGCGACGCAGAACCGTGTGGAAGGTGGTTTCATTACGACTGTCTATCACACGGGGACCAAACGGATGTTGATCTGTCTTTCCTCACGAGAGAAACATGGCAATGCTGCTCTGAAAGTTCAACTGCTTATTTGGCATGTAAAAAATATATAGGCAATTAACTGTTAACTATATATGTTAGCTGCTATTCTGTCATCGTAAAATATCGTATATCAGTTAATTGTGTTTCCTTGTTATTATTTTTTAAACAGGAGGAAAGGAGAGAGGAGGAGGCCACCCTGATGTTATTATGCGAAGTGTGTATGATGGACGGAGAGGCAGATCCGGTTATTTGGATTGGATGCAGTCAAGACGATTGCAATCGGAAGTACCACCGGGAATGCGTACCCTCTCGCGTTTTACGTGATTACGATTTGAATGGGCGATGGATATGCCCGATTTGCAACGAAGCTTAATTTAATATGCATGTACATTTGACTTAAAACAAATAATCATATTAAAAATGTAATCGAAAGATTAAACTTGTGAACAAATTGTCGCTTGATTGTGTTTAAAACAAAAATCGTTTGACAAAATAGCATTTAATAACCAAAAGTGGACTAACACAAAAAAGAAAAGCTATTTATTCAATGTTTATCATATTTACACATGCAAATTTGGAGTTGTTCGCATTAGTACGACTTGTATAACACCAACATACACAAATCTAAACATATACACTTGCATTACGTGCACAATAGTTAAATGTTTAAAGGTGGCGAATCTGCCTGCACATTTGAGCAAAACCACGGAAAGCATGATGACGTCACATATGTTGCTGTGTGACGTCATCCAGGCGTGTTTACAACAATGTTTATTGATAGGGATTTCAGTCAACTCTTCTTCTGTACTGGTGCACGTCGGCATTTTGATACATGCCTATTTGGTCGAATTATTAACAGAAACCCTTACTAATGTGACGAATTTGCCTGCACTTACGTTATATCATGAGACGAATCGACGAGATAGCATCATGAATTCCCAAGTTGAAGAAGATTTTGTGTACTAAACGTAGTGCGCCGCGGGAATTTGGCTTTTATAAACTCCCACCCAGACCGCGCGCGCGCCGTGTCAGACCGTAGTAGAACGCAACGCGCCAGGCCCGCAAACCGTCACACACCGGGACGCGCCGGATTGAACGCGACGAAACAGCTACCATACACTATATTACGGCCTATTACGTACTGTCACGTTTTGTTGCGTTCACCCGGTTTTACTACGGCCTACTAGGTTTCTCATCTGCACCGTGACTGCCGTGGCAAATGTTTTGACAGTTAAAAAATCTGGCCCGGCAACCACGGCAATCACGGCCTGTCACGTTTTCCCATCCCGTCCCCCCGCGTTATCTCACGTCCATCCCGTTTTGTTCACGTTGGCCTGAAACGTGATTGCCGTGGCCACCGGGAACATAATGTAAACGTAGCATTACTGTTGCGAACATTCTGAGAAAAATGTACCCTAAAACTATTGTTGATTTTCTAAAATTAGTGTACCTGAAAACTGTTGTTTACTTTCTGAGAAATTATGCATTAAAACTATTGATACGAGGACCATTCGAAAAATTCTGTCACCACACAGCTTCTTCAGGAGCTGGTGTGGATGTTGGCGGCTCTTTACCTCACTTCCGGTCCAGACTTGGTGCTGCTATACGACCAGTGTTACATGTAGGTTAAGGCAAATATTAGGCATAGGAGGCGTCTTACAAAAATTAGACTTATACAGTAAATACATAAAGGATAGAAGGCTCCTTCTCTTCCCTGTCTCCCTATTCTATCCCTTAACTCCATACTTTATCCCTGCTACTCATTTTCCCGTCTTTTCTTCATCTGCTGGTAACCGAACTGCTCGGTAGTGAAGCGGACGTAAAACCTATCAATCAATCAATCAAACATCGTGAATAAAGACTACTTTCCAATACTAAATTGAAGGTCCAGACTAAATCTGGAATACGCTCCTTTATTAAAGCACGATGTACTCTACAGATACCGTCAAACAAATACACGTATAGACGAGCAGCATAATAAACCCATATCTACCGTCACATTGACAACTTTTTTTAAGTGAGTGAACAAATTCAACAATGGTAAATTGCAGCATCCAAGAACAATGCTGCTGTGAAAGCAACGCTGGAGGATGATGGTCGTTATACTGTTTCTGAGATAGGCCACGCTAGAGGATGATGGTCGTTATACTGTTTCTGAGATAGGTCACGCTGAAGGATGATGGTCGTTATACTGTTTCTGAGATAGGCCACGCTGGAGGATGATGGTCGTTATACTGTTTCTGAGGTAGGTCACGCTGGAGGATGATGGTCGTTATACTGTTTCTGAGGTAGGTCACGCTGGAGGATGATGGTCGTTATACTGTTTCTGAGATAGGTCACGCTGGAGGATGATGGTCGTTATACTGTTTCTGAGATAGGTCACGCTGGAGGATGATGGTCGTTATACTGTTTCTGAGATAGGTCACGCTGGAGGATGATGGTCGTTATACTGTTTCTGAGATAGGTCACGCTGGAGGATGATGGTCGTTATACTGTTTCTGAGATAGGTCACGCTGGAGGATGATGGTCGTTATACTGTTTCTGAGATAGGTCACGCTGGAGGATGATGGTCGTTATACTGTTTCTGAGATAGGTCACGCTGGAGGATGATGGTCGTTATACTGTTTCTGAGATAGGTCACGCTGGAGGATGATGGTCGTTATACTGTTTCTGAGATAGGTCACGCTGGAGGATGATGGTCGTTATACTGTTTCTGAGATAGGTCACGCTGGAGGATGATGGTCGTTATACTGTTTCTGAGATAGGTCACGCTGGAGGATGATGGTCGTTATACTGTTTTTGAGATAGGTCACGCTGGAGGATGATGGTCGTTATACTGTTTCTGAGATAGCTCATATGGTTGGCATTTCAGAAGGCAGTACACATCACAGTCTAACAGAGTGCTTGGTATCAAAGAACCTTTGTACCCGATGGATTTCAAATTTGCTGACATATGTGCTAAAGATATATTTAAAAAGTAAGATAATAACGACTCAAGAAAGCTATACGAGTTACTTGAAAGGGACGAGACCTGAGTGGTTTTACTTTGATTCCCATATATGCATTAATAACAAGCAATGGGCGTCGAGAAATCAAGCAAGGTCAGTGATTTCAAGTTGTAAAAAAGCGCCAAGAAAGTTTTATTCTTTCAAATCTAGCTGGCCCGTGGTTCAGACACAGGGCAAGGAAGAGAAAACTAACAATGACAATTTTTAAAGTGCTGAAGACTGTCAAAGAATTCTACCTGAAAAACATCCAAAGAGTTGGATGTTACCCAGCTAATTCACGACAATGCTTCATACCACAAAAGCAACCTTGTACTGGCGTTTGCGAAGCAAGAGAAGGAAGCAGAGATTGACCGCCCACCCTATTCATCAGATCTAAGTCGCTGTGACTTCTTCCTTATTCACTTACTAAAGAAAATGCTCTCTGAGAGACGGTATGCACTTTTAGTGTCTCGCCAGTGCACCAAGGGGAGACTACCGCGCAGCGTTTACGTCATGGATTGCGCGATCGAGAAAGTGCGTTTTTGCTAAGGGGGATACTTCGAAGGATTGTTGTTGTGATTATGTGTTTATGACTTCCGGTCCGCATTCCGATCATGATAAAACCCAGGTTAGACGGTGTTGAAGTTGACATGGAATTAGACACCGGTGCAGCTGTCTCAGTGATGACGCAGAAGTCATACGAAAAGTACTTCCCGGGTGGAATGAAAACTTTGACACGTCCTGATGTGTGTTTGAAGACATATTCTGGTGAACAACTAAAACCATTGGGTGTGGCCAATGTGAAGGTGGAATATGAGAAACAATGTAAAACGTTTAAGTTATACATAGTCCAGAAGGGAGGCCCAACACTATTTGGACGAGACTGGCTGAAACACATCACATTAGATTGGCCGACTACCAAGTCCATCTCAGCGAATCGCAATGATTTACTTCGCGACACCAGTGATGACGTTGAGCGTGTAAAACCGCCTGCCCAACTACAAACCATTTTGAACAAATACAAGGATGTATTTGGAGATGACCTTGGGACAGTAAATGGAGTCAAGGCCAAACTAAACTCGAAAAATGATGCAACACCAAAATTTTGCAAACCTAGGTCAGTGCCATATGCCATACGACCGAAAGTCGAAGCAGAAATTGACAGTCTAGTGGAAAAAGGTATGTTGACCAAAGTGAACTATAGCGAATGGGCTAATCCAATTGTACCAGTGATCAAGAAATCGGGTAATGCCCGTCTGTGTGGTGATTTCAAGGTCACCGTTAACCCGGTCTTAGAGATTGATCAATATCCTCTACCTAGAATTGAGGATATCTTCGCTGCCCTCGCAGGAGGGAAACATTTCACAAAGTTGGATCTGCGACAAACCTACCTGCAGATGGAAGTCGATGTGGAGTCGCGCCATTTGTTGACGATTAACACAGAAAAAGGGCTATACAGGTTTAACCGTCTTGTATACGGTATCGCATCAGCTCCGGCCATTTGGCAAAGAACGATGGATACAATTTTGCAGGGTTTGCCAGGGGTGAAGTGTATCATAGACGACATGATAGTTACGGGAAAAACCACTGATGAACACTTGAAAAACGTAAGTTCTGTGTTGGAACGACTTTAACAGTATGGCCTTCGGGCAAATTTGGAAAAGTGTAAATTCTTCAAGAAACGTGTATATTTCTGTGGTCATGAAATAGACAGTGAGGGACTACACAAAACGCAAGAGAAAAATCGAAGCCGTGTTAAAGGCGCCCACACCAACTAACACGACAGAACTAAGATATTTCTTGGGAATTGTTAACTATTATGGCCGTTTCCTAAAAAACCTTTCCGCGACACTCAACCCACTCCATAAATTGTTGCAGAAAGACTTTAAGTGGGAGTGGGGCGAGGAATGTCAAAACGCGTTTGAGGAGGTCAAACGTATGGTCACATCAAAAGAAGTTCTCACACACTACGATCCAGAGTTACCCCTGAGAGTTGCCAGTGATGCTTCTCCAAAAGGCTTAGGAGCCGGTCTTTCGCACGTCATGGCTGACGGAAGTGAGCGACCCATTGCGTATGCTTCGCGTTCATTGAATCAAGCTGAAGGAAATTATGCACAAATTGACAAAGAAGCCTTGGGTATAGTATGGGCGGTGAAACGTTTTCACACATACTTATTCGGATGTCACTTCAGCATGATTACGGACCACCAACCGTTGGTGTCCATCTTCAACCCTCGAAAAGGGATCTCTACGACATCAGCTGCACGACTTCAACGATATGCGTTATTTCTCGCAGGAAATGATTACACTATTGAGTACAAAAACGCGAAGAAGCATGGCAATGCTGACAGCCTCTCGCGTATGCCAGTGAAATCCACAGAAAATGAGGTCAAAGTGGAGGAACTTGATGCGGTAGAGTTGTTGAACCTGTCACAGCTTGACACACTTCCGGTGAATCACGACCAAGTGAAACGCGACACACTTCGTGATCCGACATTGTCATCGGTCTATAAATGCGTCATGTCGGGTTGGAATCCGGAAATCCGTAACGGTGAGACGGAGGCATATTTTACAAGGAAAAACGAACTAACTGTATACCATTTCTCGGTTCAATGTTCTTCGTAGTTGTAGACGCCAACTCGAAATGGCTAGAAATTGTACAAATGAACACGACTACGTCCGAGAAAACCATTGAGGTTCTATGCACCATATTCGCAAGGAACGGAATTCCTAGGCAAACTGTTAGCGATAATGGCCCTCAGTTTGTTTCTGAGGAATTTCGGAATTTCATCAAATCCATTGGAATTCGGCATACAACATCTGCGCCGTACCACCCCAGTACGAATGGCCTCGCAGAAAGATTTGTACAATCTTTCAAAATGGCCATGCGATCTAGCGCCAAGGACCATGGTTCGATCAACAAGAAACTTTCGACCTTTCTGTTGGCTTACCGGAATGCACCACACACAACGACCAACTAAACTCCAGCAAAGCTGTTCATGGGTCGAAATTTGTGTACCAGGTTGGACTTGATCAAACCTAACATCCAACGTCATGTGGAGGATGCTCAAAGCAGAATGGTCGAGAAAAGGCATGTTACCAAACGATCATTTGAATCTGGACAAACAGTCATGATCAGAGACTATTGATTGAGTAAACCATTGTGGACGTCAGGAGTCATCAGTTCTCGAACTGGTCCAGTATCATACCGTGTTGAGGTTGCTCCTGGTGTACTTTGGCGGCGTCATCTGGATCAATTAAGGGACTCGAACGTCGAACCTAGTAGCATTGAGTACGAGCCAATTGTTCCTACTGCGGATCACATTGTGTTACCAGAGGAAACAACACCACCTACTTCAAGTTATAGTATGGTGCAAACTACAAGTGATTCCAACGCCTGTCCGAGCTTACCTGAGAAATCCACTGTGGACACCCCTATCCGGCGTAATCCGAAGAGACATGCAGGAACTCCCAAAAGGTTTGACGGCTTTGTCAAGTTCTAGGTTAACGTTGTTAGGACGTAGTTACACATGTACAGTGCGTGGGGCATAATACTCCCCAGTGTAGCTACAGGACCACAAGGTCCGATGTAGATATGTTCAAGTTCAGTATTAAGTTTGTTATTGAATTCAGTATTACTTTGAATGACTTAATTCATAAATTGAAATTGGTGTTTTAAAGTACTGTTAATTAGCCAGTAGATTATAATAGTACCATGAACAGTAATCATGTGAATCCATCGGTAAAGACGTTCTGATTAAATTGTGGTAAATGGTTTTTCAGACTGGAACAAACAAAACTGTGGTGGAGGAATGTTGTGATTATGTGTTTATGACTTCCGGTCCGCATTCCGGATCCATTGTCTGTATAAGTATATGCATTGCAATGCATTATGGGATATTCAATAAATACTGTTTTGACCTGAATGGCGGCTCTCCTGGTTTTCCCTGACAAATGGTGTAGAACACAACAATTGTTACAGAACTTGTGATAGAATTTCTCGTAGCATACTTAGAAATTGTGCACCTTAAAACTGTTGTTAATATTAGAAGAAATAATGTTCCCTAAACTGTCATTTCTATTCTTAAAAAATAGTGTACCCAAAGCCTGTTAACATTCTGAGAAATATTGTACAATAAAACAGTTGTTAACATTCCTAGAAATATCTTTAGACTGTTGGTAAGAATGTGACTGCAAGGATCACTCCTACAGACACTGTAGGCAGTAGTTACACTCTATTTATACTCTGTTATCACCATGGTACTATGGTCGATATCCTACGACATGGATACACGCTTTGGTGAACTGTGTTTGCTGCGCCGTTCCATATTGATCACGAAACTTTTCAACATACCAACTTAAGAAGATACAGCAAGACCTTTCTGAAAATGGCGTTATATCAATTTCGTTGCTTATTGATGGCCGCCCTTTTTTGTTTCGGAAAAACGGAAACCTGTCAACAAATTGAAGCAAGTGGAATCATTGCTCGTTCAGAAGATATCATTGAAGAAATACGGCCTATGAGTTATAAACAATGTTCTACGGCATGCAAACAATTGACGGATTGTGCCGACTTTGTTTTTAACAGAAATCAGCTGTCTTGTCAACTAATAAAGACAAATGAAACCAACTCGGCCACCACGGCCGACGTCAAGGGGCAGGTAGGTTACCATGCTGAATGTGTTAATATTTTGCTATGGACAATATATTATAATAGTCCTATCAGATGTACTGAGTTACCCATACCGTATTGTCCTACTTCACGTAGCATCACACATTAAAGTTGTATCAAGCTAAATCAATTTTAATACAAATTTTAGAAGAAAATGTGTATATTAGCTAGGAGTGAAAACATTAAATCGCAAAACATGCGATCTTCCACAAAAAATAATTGCAAAAATATCCCCAATTTAAAATCAACCTTAACATAGAGTGTAATTAGCTAAATATCAATACAACTATTTTTTTTATTTTTTTATTACATAATCATTAATACTTGATATATGTTGTACAATATTTGATACATTTTAAAACAGCAAAAATAATTTTGTAATCACACATACACTTTCGATGTTTTTTTTAGACACATCATTGAAGGTGTTTTAAAGTGTTCAGTTACCAATTAGTACCCCTGGAACACCTAGTATCTACGTCATTGTTTTCAAAGGGTCAATCATGTCTTGCCTTATGTTTTAATGTCTGTTTAGAGTCATTTTGTGCATTCACGTCTGTAAACCACTGAATACTCTTATGTCATGTTTTTCTCTGTCTCCTAAATCTCTTTTGTGGCTTTTGTTTCGATGATCCCTCAGTTCTGGATGTGTCGTTTGATTGAAGTTGTCATATGTTTCAGTTTTGTCGTTGTTTTGCTGTATCCTTGATTTTCATGATTCCTCAGTTTCAGCCTTATCTTCGTTTTGCTGTCTCTACAGTTTGTAGCGTTTCGTGTGTTCTAGTGTCTTAATGTAGTCCGAATTATTCTGACGTTTTATCGACTTTTCTCATATCGGTCTGTCGTCGATTAACGTCAGAATTCCGGCCCTCTATAATATGCGGGAAATATGCGACCCGTGCCCGGAGCGCACTTCAAACTGATATTTTAGAAACAAATCGTCACTTTCACACACATGTCGCACATGGATCGAACGATTTATTCTTTATGTACTAGGTGGTATCAATAACATGTTTCAAAGATCATTACGAAAGGTATTTTCCAATGTTTTCTATACCAACACATGTTTTTAATGGAAATTAGGCCATGAGCAATGTCACGTGACTTGACGAGATCTCGCGTTATCGAAGGTATTATCCCAACGTTATGACGTAAGCCGGCGAGATTTTAGTCACGTGGCATTAGAAGGCGGGGCTATCAAAAAACTAGAGTAAAACAGAGTAAGTTTGAAAAAATATGTTTTTAGTGATTGTATTGGTTGTTTGAGGCATGTAATTTATGTTCATCTTGTGCATAAAGAATAGATCTTTCGATCCATGTGCGACATGTGTGTGAAAGTGACGATTTGTTTCTAAAATATCAGTTTGAAGTGCGCTCCGGGCACGGGTTGCATATTTCCCGCATATTATAGAGGGCCGGAATTCTGACGTAAAACGTCAGAATAATTCGGACTAGTCTTAATGTCTCTTAAGTTCCTGTTGTGCCTTTTGTTTTGTTTTGATATCGCATCTGTTCGTGTGGTACACTTTTTTTAGATGTTGGTTAATTAATGATTTTATATTTCCTAGAATCTTTACATGTTTTTGCGTGTTAGTTTCAATGTAGAATGTACATGGGAATACGGATGAATCAAGGTAACAATTTGTCAAATTGTTCTTTGCAAAAGAATTTTTGTTATTTTTTTAATTTTATCTTTATGCGTAAACTAGAACTGTAGAGAAGAAATGTCCTGTGATATATGTGAATAATTTAATAAATATTTATTTTTTATTTAAAAACAAGTTCGAAATTAAAATTACCCACTAAAAGACATAAGTACTCAATTTCTTCACTAGTTTACTTCCTTTGCTTTCACACATAACCACAAAAGGCTATTGTGCACTGCTACCACATAGGAAAATTAACTATAGAATGAGTATGTAGGTAGATTTTTCTGAGCATTGATTCCTTAAATTTCCTCTTATCTGACACTGTAACATATATAAGTAATATATTATAATCATACCTTCGCAACGAAGTCAGGGGAATATACTGAAATTGGGAATTCTGTCTGTCTGTCCGCCTGTCTGTAAATAAACGGGACGATTTCGACTTTCCGATTTCGATTTTCTCTTTCTTGATAGTAACATCCCTGATCCCCTACTCACGGTGTTTACATGTTGCAGTTGATTCGATAATCAGGCGGTCGGGGTTCGATCCCCAAAGTCGTCGTACGCATGGAATATTCAGAGAAAGGGTTTTCCTCCTGCCCACACAACTCCAACAATCCAGGTGGAGTATACAATGGTCTCGGGTGGGTGTTGCGGTATATGTGCTGTAGCATTCAAGTGAAGTGGCACTATAAATGATACCGTTGGAAGCACGGTCCCGCTACAAACAGAACACAATACATCTCCAGCACACACACAGACATACACACATAGGGAGATATTAAGCCAGATGGCATATAACTAGAAGTTAGCGACTGATAAGGCAGCGCCTGCGAATTCCTCAAAATTGTATTGTTTAATGTATATGCTAATTGTATTGAATGTGTATATTGTATATCATGTACTGTTACGCGCTTTAGGTGGCTTATGTTAGCTACATAGGGCGCTATATCAAATGTTGTATATTATTATTATTATAATGTAGTTTGCATATACACAGTCTGGAAAATTGTTTACAATATCTGGTTTTACCTTGTCTTATTCACCTTGTACTTTTTCAAGAATCTCCATATTAATCTTTTCTTTGTTCATTTTTTTGCATGGTTTTTATCGGTCAGAGTTTTGTTGACACTTCATTAATCTTATTTTATACTGAATACAGAAGCAGTTTCTGTACTTCAGACAAAGGAGATCAGTACTTTTGTTTGTAGTGATACGAATACCATACACGTCACACATCATTAGCTGTAAGTTAAATACTTTTCTCTTATAAAGTATTCATATACTTACAGCACGAGGTAAGAAGACACTGCATTTAGACTACATTATTATATACAGTATATTTGGTGGCATTGATTCTTGTTTCTGTTTTACAAATCAGTGAAGCCACTGTATAGCACTTAATATTCACGGGGTCTTAATATCGCTATATTCCAGCTTTGCAGTTCGAAATCAAATACCAAAGTCCATATAAACCTTGCATTTTTGAGAGAGAAAAAAAGAAAAAAGTAGGTATGATAATTAAAACATAAATCAATTTGATAAAACAAACACCACAAACCAGCATAGACTTCAACATGAACTACTGATTAAGTTATTGAGGCATAATACGTACTCACACATGCTTACTTGTACTTATTACAGGTACAAGTGAACCTACCCAGCAATACACTGCAATAATATACTCCTGCATTTCCGTAGATTTCCGTATTTTATTCCAAAAGACACGAGAATGTTTGAACGTTCATACTTTGAAATGCTGAAGTGAATGGACCGCGAATTTCCTATACTGGTGTTCTGTGAAGTTTAATCCCCGCGAAACAGTACACGGGCCGGGTAGAACGAAAATTGGACGCCATGAAATAAAAACACTATACAAACATTGAAACGTAATATAAAGATATTATGTTTAACTTATCATAATTCGAAAAAAACTCTCTTTCAGATTACAGGATGTGGGGAATCTGAAATCTGTGTTGACCTAATCTCTGGTTCCAGTATTTGCATGGAAGGTAAGTTTGTTTGACACATAGATGGTGCAGTTGTTCTAATGATAACTGTTTGGAAGTTAAAGTTGCATTACACAGTAGAGTTAGGTTAGTGTACAGAAGTGTTACGTCTGTTGAACGGATGTTTCTATGGAAGATCATTCTTTGTAACTTTGTTTTCAAGATAACCATCTTCCAAGATATTGAGTTTAACAGATGTATAAAACATGCGACTGATCACATTGTATTTTAATGAAGAGAAGAACATGTTTCACCTTTCTGATATTGACCATTCATTACCAAATGTTGTCCTATGTTATTGCCACATTCTGGTCTTCGGCTATCTGATTATGTAATGAACAAAGCGATACAATTGTTGATTATTGGTATTTGTAATTTATACATTACATGGTGACAGTCCTCCCAACCTGCATGGACAATGATCTTTCTTTTGGAGACAAATGCTATTTCTTCAGTGATGACTCTAAAGATTGGATAGGAGCACAGGTATGTTTTGGCTGATTATGTTCATTAAAATTGGATAGGAGCACAGGTATGTTTTGGATGATTATGTTCATTAAGATTGTAAGTCTATTGATTTATTACTATTTAACTGCAACGTGTACAAATTGTTAATGTTCGAATGGAATCAATTATAATGCCGTGGCTCCTATTTGTAAGCATTAAGATGTTTTTCATGAACGAATGGCTTAATTGAGGTGCCATTCAACACGATATAATACAGCTATCGGTGAATTATTTCATGATACGTAAACCGTTGATCATTTTTGGGTCAAAAGATGAATTTACCAACAAACTTTTTAAAAAGCAATGTTTATTGACATGGTAGTTATGGTGGCCAACGTATATATGGAGTGCTTTGAAGAGAAAGCTTCTACTCCCAATCCTTATAAAATGCGTCTGATTGAGTTTGATAACCCTGGACCGGAGACGCGGAAAATTCCTTATCCCAAAACACCATCACTGTGGATGGCTCAAAAAGTATTGAGTTTAATTTCAAGAATGGTTTCGGCATGTCCTGTTATTTAATTCTCCCATTGTAAGACACCGTGAACGTAATCGATGGGAACTTCACCAAACCTACTCTTACTACTATTTACATCTGATCTTATTCACTTCCTATGTTACCATAATCAGGAAGTAATCAGAACGAACCCTCTTAGAGAGATATAACAACATAGCAACAGCACAGCTCAAAGCACTATGAAGTCGGCATCAGATCCGCGCTATACCAAGGAGGCAAGCACAGCAACATACCCTGTCTCCTGCATACACACACCCAAGTACGCATACACTACATACATGGAGGCACGTCCTTAAATGACCTTAGCTGTTAATAGGACGTTAAACAAAATTAAACCAAAGCAATCCAGAATCAAAGATAAACGAGCTGCTATTGCATCAGCGCTGAAGATGTATAGATTCCGAAGTTGAAATATAAATACAGTGATATACAGATGTAATTACGAACAAGACCACGGGGAAGGCAGATTTAAAGAGAATTTACTTTTGAGTGTCTTGCGTTCATTTACCGTAGCTATCAGAATCATTCACGAACATCCTAAAAACAAGCATGCATTAATAATGCGTGCTATTGCGGGTATACACAAGACTATAATGCGTGCTATTGTGGGTATACACAAGACTATAATGCGTGTTATTGCGGGTATACACAATACTATAATGCGTGCTATTGCGGGTATACACAAGACTATAATGCGTGCTATTGCGGGAATACACAAGACTATAATGCTTGCTATTGCGGGTATACACAAGACTAAAATGCGTGCTATTGCGGGTATACACAAGACTATAATGTGTGATATTGCGGGTATACACAAGACTATAATGCGTGCTATTGCGGGTATACACAAGACCACTAAAACAAAATTGTGAATTATAATGAAGAGTAGACTGTAACTTAGATAATCGACAAAAAAAGGTGCGGCAAGTCATTGAAGTGATAAAGACTAGTGTTGATAAGCTTTCTGTCTCGGTCAGGTTAGCTACCCTTAGATCACGTTTAGATGTTCAGCTTGCACAACCGTCTCGACCTCTGAAGTGACTGAATGCTAGGTTCGTCTTCACATTGGTGACTGACCCCATTGTTATAGTCACATGAGTGCCTGACCCCTGTGTCAGAGGTCATCTTAGTGATAAACCGAAATGTCTTAGGTCACATGCATATATGTCACCGATATTGTTAATTGACTATAGCTCTGAAACAGAACCAGATAACCCATCTAGCTCTCTAAGTGAAATTCAAACGTTGGCTCTCGAACACGGCCTATGATATACCAGAAATACCACTTAATTTTGTTAATGCTTTTCAAATAAATCTTGATGGTAACAAAGATACTGGTCTTGATCGAAATTAGTGAAACCGTTTTGTTTTGTTTATTTTGAAATGTCCTTATTGTTATCTCTATCGATGTTTTCCACCATTAATATGTGATTTATAGCAAACACCATTTCTATTTGGCTGTAGTATATTTTTCGTTTCTTTTAACGAGGGCATAATACACCAGAGGTGGTATGCAGATTATTGGAAGAAGAGGACATAAGTTATTTGTGTCAAATGTACTTGACCACCGTATAATTGTACCATTGCGAGTGTTTCTCGACCGCCATTGATTTGCCCTTCATTTGTTTATTTTTCTCATGTCTTTGAAATGTTTAACCTCCCATGGAAATAACACGTATGTTCCAACCGTCCGTTATTACAGTCGACATGTCGGAACAAAAACGGGTTCCTTGTGACTATTGACACCGCCGCTGTGAGCCAGGTGATTTCAAATGCAGTCAAACAACTAAGTGGACGTAAGTGTTCCAGTTTCATATCAATTTGTCTGTGTGATATACGTACGTGGATTGTACGAGACTGAGCACAGTCCGTCATTGACTTGTGGTAGTAAGTCTGTGCCGAAGAATTTCAGAGTTTTTCTTTTTTAAAGTTTGTTTACTGTTTATTAGTTTACTGTTTTATGTTTACATAGAGTGAAACTTATCAGTAGAGGTACTAAATACTACGATACCTGCATTGTTATCAGTTTACTGTTTTATGTTTACATAGAGTCAAACTTATCAGTAGAGGTACTAAATACTACGATACCTGCATTGTTATCAGTTTACTGTTTTATGTTTACATAGAGTGAACCTTCTCAGTAGAGGTACTAAATACTACGATACCTACATTGTTATCAGTTTAGTGTTTTATGTTTACATAGAGTAAAACTAATCAGTAGAGGCACTAAATACTACGATACCTACATTGTTATCAGTTTACTGTTTTATCTCTACATAGAGTAAAACTTATCAGTAGAGGTACTAAATACTACGATACCTACATTGTTACCAGTTTACTGTTTTATGTTTACATAGAGTAAAACTAATCAGTAGAGGCACTAAATACTACGATACCTACATTGTTATCAGTTTATTGTTTTATGTTTACATAGAGTGAAACTTATCAGTAGAGGTACTAAATACTACGATACCTGCATTGTTATCAGTTTACTGTTTTATGTTTACATAGAGTAAAACTAATCAGTAGAGGCACTAAATATTACGATACCTACATTGTTATCAGTTTACTGTTTTATGTTTACATAGAGTGAAACTTATCAGTAGATGTACTAAATACTACGATACCTACATTGTTATCAATTTACTGTTTTATGTTTACATAGAGTGAAACTTATCAGTAGATGTGCTAAATACTACGATACCTACATTGTTATCAGTTTAGTGTTTTATGTTTACATAGAGTAAAACTAATCAGTAGAGGCACTAAATATTACGATACCTACATTGTTATCAGTTTACTGTTTATTAGTTTACTGTTTTATGTTTACATAGAGTGAAACTTATCAGTAGATGTGCTAAATACTACGATACCTACATTGTTATCAGTTTACTGTTTTATCTCTACATAGAGTAAAACTTATCAGTAGAGGTACTAAATACTACGATACCTGCATTGTTATCAGTTTACTGTTTTATGTTTACATAGAGTAAAACTAATCAGTAGAGGCACTAAATATTACGATACCTACATTGTTATCAGTTTACTGTTTATTAGTTTACTGTTTTTTGTTTACATAGAGTCAAACTTATCAGTAGAGGTACTAAATACTACGATACCTGCATTGTTATCAGTTTACTGTTTTATGTTTACATAGAGTGAAACTTATCAGTAGATGTACTAAATACTACGATACCTACATTGTTATCAGTTTATTGTTTTATGTTTACATAGAGTGAAACTTATCAGTAGATGTACTAAATACTACGATACCTACATTGTTATCAGTTTATTGTTTTATGTTTACATAGAGTGAAACTTATCAGTAGATGTGCTAAATACTACGATACCTACATTGTTATCAGTTTATTGTTTTATGTTTACATAGAGTGAAACTTATCAGTAGATGTACTAAATACTACGATACCTACATTGTTATCAATTTACTGTTTTATGTTTACATAGAGTGAAACTTATCAGTAGATGTGCTAAATACTACGATACCTACATTGTTATCAGTTTATTGTTTTATGTTTACATAGAGTGAAACTTATCAGTAGAGGTACTAAATACTACGATATCTACATTGATGACACACGTGTTTATTTGCTGCTAAGATTCATGTATTGCTGTGTCATAACATTCTTAGATTTAGGTCCGACATTCAAATATTATAACATATATATTATTTATTATAAATATTATTATAGATCTTTTTAAAATAAGTCTCAATTAGATCAAATCTTCGAATAATTGAAAATAGCTTCTAAATCCCATTTGGCATCGAACTAATAAAGTATACAAAATTGGTCTTTGAATATCCGGGACCCTGGTGGATAGTACTGTAGTGATACAGTTAGTTTTCAGCCCAATGTGCCACATGTGGCAATAGCAGCACGTTGTATTACCGCTATTGTAAACATGTAATAGACGGACCAAAGTTCATCAGTAGTTTGAAAAAAAAATACAAAACAATATACAAATTAAAACGGTATATTGAATGTCAACGGGATTCCAAGCTGATGGGTTGCACGTATTGATACCGGGTATTGATATTTTGAAGCCTCTAAATAAACTTATAACACGATGACTTGTTACTTTTGAATGGTTTTTTTTCAATATGCTCTGGATATTTTCCATCAGACTGAAGCGACATGAAATCCAAACTTTGACGGACATTTTTGAAAACTCTGTTTTGCCCCTGCAGAAATATCTGTCAACCATTTAGAAGTAATGGCATTCGTTATCTTCGTTGTTTTGAACTGCACATCATATAATGTAATATGTTTATAAGTATCTGATTTAACATTAGATATATGCTTTTACAAAATATCATTGGAGGCTAAGTAAAGAAATAATTGATGACTCATTGAGTTATATAACGGCTCCAAAGAGATTTCCGTTAGATCTCCTAGATACTTTATGTAGTAAAACATAAACAAAATGCCTAGACACAGGCAAACATGGATTTCAAACATTTAAATACATGTTGAATTTGATTTTCAGCATTCTATACTGGTGGAAATGACCGGGAAATCAACACTTACTACGTATGGGAGGAGCATGGTCAACCATTCAGTTTTACTAATTGGTATTCAACTGAGCCGGACCAATCAGTCTCTCAAAATTGTGTCGTTATATACAGTTCACACGGAACCTGGGCTGATGCCAGTTGTTTTGGTTTAAAACGATTCATCTGTCAGTACAACTTGTGAAGTGCCTAGATACAAATATATCCTCATATCCTTACACATGATCTGAGTAGCCTATTATTTATTCACGTCCTAGACAAAACGAAGATCATTTACGATCTTTTCATGCAAAATGTTGTTAACTGAAATATAGTTGAAACACAAGTATTGTTTATATACAACTCACCATTGCCGACGTCATACAGTTAGTCTACGACTATTATTGTAAATCCATATAAAGAATAAACTATTTCTTTTATATACAATCTATATACGACGGTCTACTCATGTGCTGACAGTAAGAATAAACTATGTGAGCATATTTATCGTTACAGATTTTTGGTACGTGAAGTTTCTGAGTTTTAACGTCTCTTACCCTGTTTTGGATGCTTTAGAACATAATACTGGATTCTTGGTGGATAAAAATTACATTTCAAGTCTTCGTAAATAATGTAAGACAGTTACAGGTAATGGCGCTGTGTGCTGTCGGCATTACATTTTGTTAATGAGGTGTTGCTTACAATGCCTCCCTTATGATTAGGAATGTATAATGTTTGATTTTTCTCCTCCACACGGATCAGTTTGAGACTTTATACAAAATACAAAAGGTTTTTATGTCAATTGTGTATATCATGTTAAGTATATTGTACATGTGTCATAGATACACCTTTTATCCAAAATATGTCATTGAAGTAACTTCGTCAGAGCATTAGCTAGTAATCACTGTAGGATGTTTTGTTTCGAATATAAACAATATTAGCCACACTCGACAGTTAGGTCTAAAGCATTCACTAACGTTTAATTCCGGATGTTGCCGACACATGTTTGATTTCCGATTTCCGGGCAACTCTTACTTAATGCGGTTTAGCATCATATCTATTTGGAGAATAAGATTGTTTCGACGATGGAACAGCAGAACACCAGGCTGTACAATTTGGTCGCGATTCCGCACTGTTTGAAGACAAACGGAATCCCAATTAAGGATCCCCGTCCTAGGCAGAGCAAAACGCTAAAGAATTCCACTGTCATTTTTTTCAGTGTTAGAGTCACCTGCCCCTGATTACCATTTCGACAATGTTGTTATTTTCCCTTGAATAGATTTCGTTTAAATAACGTTTCGACTACAGAGTTGTGTCCCTTGCGTTGAAAATCTCCAATCGCGAAAGTGTGGGCAAAAAAGTTGTCGTAACGATGTAAACAACGTCGTGGCAGTCATGGCCGACATGCAAGCCCGACGTAAAAACGGCTGTTTTAAATGTAAACAAAACGCATTAACTGACAATAATAACAACAACGATGTCCAATATCAACTGTTAGACCCCGACTATGCGACGAAACAAAGTGACACTCGTTCAAAGAGACGCTGACTACTGAGGCCCCACTACTGACAATTTGACTGATGTGCCGACACCGACGTCCGATGAAGATCCCTCCAGTACTAGTGATCACGAATACGCCAATAGCATTTTAACCTGATCGCAGGGTAGACGAGTGGTTGAACTCGCGGTGTTATCTGAATACCTAGACCAGAAAGGTTGTAAGGAATGCGGTACTAGGCTACGGTTGTGCAATACCCAACAGGAAAGACATTTTGGCCTGGGAAGTATTTTATACATACAAGTAAGTGTATCACACGACATCCCAATAGTCAGGATTATATTTCATATTTGTTATTATATGCCCAATAGGCTTATATTTCTAGTTTATTATTGTTATATTACATACAAGTGTTATTTTTACAATGTGATATTTTTATACCACACTATCGTATGTTGTTATTTGTACATACTGTTAAAGTTTATTATTGTTGTATAGTGTGATATTTGTTAACCTACAATATATATATAATATGCTGTTATCTGTATGTAATGACAAAGTTTATTATTGCTATATAGTGTGATATTTTTTATATCATAATATGGTATGTTGTTATCTGTACCTAATGTGAAGGTTTGTGTTGTTCATAATGTAAAAGTTTATTATTGTTGTATAGTGTGATTTTTTTTATCACAAGGTAGAATGTTATTTGTACAGTATGTACAAATTTATTATTGTGTGTAAAGTATGTTGAACTTTGTTATTGTTGTTCATTGTGACATTTTTGCTATGAAACAGTAAAGTACATTGTTTGTTATAATGTTATTCATATACAATGTGCAATTTGTTTTGTATTGGTTTTTAGATTTGAAGTAATTTTATTGGTTGGTAATGCCTACTGTATTATATTTGTATATAAAAAGTGCTATATTGTATGTTGTAAATTATATATTATTGGTACAAATGTAAGAGTTGTCTCTCTTTTTTTATTTTGTTTTAGTATCTTTATAAAAAAAATTGTAGAAAAAGTAAGTCCGCAAGATATCTTATTTTTGTCACCTATATTTTCTTTTCGGTGTCCTAAACGTGTTGCATTGCCACTCGGAATTGTATTTATTCATGTAATGGGCATTTTTGTTTGTTTTAGTATTATTGTTAGATAATAACTCATTTTTTGTGTGTTTTTTTCATCAATATTGACATTGTTATTATTTTGTATGTGTTATATTTCTAATAAACCATTGTTGCATCAAATAATATGTCTTTTGTTACATTTTGTCGAAACTTCATAATTTCCCAAAAATCTGAAGAAAATCCCGCAAGGTATGGGTTATCGTTCAGAAATGATTTGCTTATGCAACACCGATGCCGTAGAAAAACAAAACCAATGCCTAATTACATTTTTAGACGGAGGGACGGGGATCCTTAAAGGCAAAAATGGTCTCTTCCGTTTTTACGGCTTTCCAGAAATAAACACGCAAGTGTACACATGCGGGCGATGACTGCATGGACGTTCGGCAGTGATGTTAATATTATATATGTTTTTTTAACCACGTGATGAAATAAGACGCTAGGGTCTGCATTCACACGCAGACGATAGTTTAGAATCACGTGTATGTTGTATGTTTTAGTGGTTAAATTGGTCTTTGGGAGGAATAAGTAGATACATGATTGACTTACATGACTGAACAAGTTTAACCTTATTCACCTGTTTCTGGTGCGGTTTGCAACATCTACATTTCTAGTGTTGTCGGACCGGCCTGTCGTGTTAACATATGCTATATCTGCGCGGATATCAAAATTATTTCGGTGATTGTAAATGAAAGAAAAGCCATTACTTTTAATAAAAAAAAATCAGCATCATATAATCTCTTTTTGAAGTACGAAAGCACAAGGTTACTTTTTAGCGTATCAATTCAGAATTTAATATTAATTAAATACAGCACAATATAAATAATGAACAATAGTCGTACAAAACACTCATATACGTCCGGTTTATGATACTTACATTCGTTCTAAATTTTCATAATACGAGCTTTGCTTAACACCAGTATTGAACTGCATTAATAAAGTATATGAATGTTATTTCGCAATAACAAGTTCATACTTATATTGAATATCAATATGATATTGATAGACAATAGTTCATGGATGCAACAGCTATAGCCTTATTCTCCTTTTGTTGTTCAAGGTTGCCCATATAAATCGATTCTTTGTTCTTACTTTGCCCCTGGTTTATCTTTATGGTTTTGTGGACATTTCGGCGTTCTCTTCTACTTTTATTTGTACAACTGGGCGAATGTTGCTGCTGGGGGACAGTTTTGTCTCCGAGGATAATCTACACCCAGTATGATTTACAATTTATGCATAAATAGAGAAAACACTTTATTGTTACCGACCAAGTTTGCACAATTTATTGGAAGTACCCCACGGATTGTCCTCAAGGACATTTAACTTTATGAGTTTGTCTAAAGCTCTGATAGGGGATGTATCTTTTTATAAAAATTCTGACTCGTTTGTATGTTTTAAACTTTGCAAAATCGATCTAATCGATTTGTTTGACGTTTCCGATACGTGAATGTGTTCGTATAATGCACAATGCAGAACTAAAAACCATAAGACATGCAGGATAAGAGGCACGGTAGTCTAGTGGTAGGAGGTCGGGCTCGTGACCGAAGGGTTGCGGGTTCGAGTCACGTCACGTCACGGCACTGTATTGTATCTTTGAACAATATACTTTACTCTGCTAGTTCCAGTCTACTCAGCTGTAAATGAGTATATGTGGTTGGGCAGTGCTAGAATGGTTGAATGCTAGCTGTGAGCTCCGAAATTGCAGCACCGGCTGTATGACTACGGATAATAATTTGTGAACCGCTATGAGACGACCTACAAACTAGGTTGTGTTAAAGCGGTATATAAGAACCTCGAATTTTTAGTATAATAACAGATATTCACTCATTAAAAATGATTATTCTACCAGAAGCACCGAGTCCCTAAATAGTGAAACCACCAACGTTTCCTGTAGTATTGAGTGTGTTCTATCGGGTTTGATATTTGTTTGTGAAACAAAAGGACAATTACGATATCTAGTGAAGAGTCGTCGTTTGGCAGTGAACCGCGGGAAAATCAATGTTTTTATATAATTTTCTCAAAAGAAACAATTGTGGCCATTAGGGTTACGGCAAACATCGGGGACTAGAAAATACGCAAACATAATGTCCGTATTATAGAGAAGTTTATCAACCCACTAAAAATGATACGTCTATACTTATCACAATGCTACTGTGCACGATCCCGGATGTTATCGCTACCTGGTCACCCTTTCTGACATTTCAGTGTCCAGTCACTCCCGAGTAATATACCTATCTTTCGCGTTACATTTTGTTATACATTTTAGTTATTAATGTACTAGTATCCAAAATATGTTATACCATCCTGCTACATAAACCGTCTGTTTTGTAAAGTGCTGGAAGAGCGAAATTCAGCTTTCTTTTTACATATAGTTAACGTATCAATGCAATCATTAAAACTATTACAATAAAATTATACCTCGTTGAAATTACTGAATCTATTTGTGTTAATACTGCTAAACGAACCTATCATTCCACTCCTTTAAATTTTCAGAAAAGTCCATTCAATATTAGACCATCGAACCTTTGGGTCTTAATGTTGTCATTGATATAAATGTACTGCTCTTCGGTAAAGATTTTTTTAAAAAAAAAATCGTACTTTATCTCCGGACCGTAAAACTGGGCAATTTTGGAAAGGGCATTTTACAAGCCTTCTGATCAACAATCGGTTCGTAAATGCTTCGGGTACATTACGTTGAAATGTGATTCTTTTTGGTAAGACCGAACAAAGAAGGACCGTATTCTCTTGCGTGTTTCGAATATTCTACATACTAGAGAACTCGGATTGTTTTTGTATCACCTCAATTCAAAACGCTTCCGAAAATGCTGATTAAGCACGCTCCGCATGTACAACGAATTTCAGCATTAGATCACCGAAGCTTTAGGTCTAATTGTTTTTGTCGCACTGATTTAAAAAAAAAACCACTTTGATATTTCAATTTGTACTAAAGCAAAATTGATTGCGATATATTTTTTCCTCTGTCTAGTATATTTTGGGTCTTCATACAGGGTCTTCATAATTAAATAGTAAGATTAAATTTTAAGATATCAATCAAATAAAGAATTTAAACTGATGTCATGTTTGTGCGTTTTACAAGTTTCAATATAACTAATTAAGGTGGCCATATCTACCTATTCTTGTCAGCGGGAAAATGTCGTCTGTCGCCTAGACGTTTTTCTCCAAAATATTATTTTACATCTCCTTTTTGAAAGGAAAATTAGCATATGTGCATGTATTACGCTGTGCTTTATCGCTGTTTAAGCCATACTATAAAAACGTATGTTTATAATATGTAATATCCTACAGGGAAACTTAATTGAATGTGCTTCAATGTGATCTTCTATGCTTCGTTTTCATATCTGTAACAGTGCGAAAGATACCAGTTTAAAAAATATGGTAGAATCCAATGACCAACAAGAATACACGTGTATCTATAAGAACCAGTTACTGTATATTTGATGGCATTTCTCAATTAGCATTTATGAATACTAGTTAAACATTTCTTTACAAAATAGACAACATGATTTTATTATATATACAACTTAGATAAAAAAAAACCGACCATGCGTCATGGTCAGTTGCAAGAAAAAATAGTTTTTAATACAAAACTAGACAGCATGTGCAACACGTTAAATCTTTTGAAAATAGTCAGCTATGCATTAATAACTATAATTTCATAGATCAACTGAAGTAATAACCATAAAGAATACAAATACCACTTAGCAATGGTGGTTGATGTTGTATCTCTCCTTGACAAGCATTCTGACAAGAAAAAATAACGGATTGCCAATGTCAATTAACCATGTTTTTACACACTACGTGACACAGCAGACTGCCTTAAATTTGACGCCGTTGGGTCGGAATTTCACGATGATTTAGCGTGATTTCCAGGTAGATAAACTATGTAAGACTTTTCGGGCTCAAGGGACAAACCAGTCCACAGCGAAACCACGTGCTGCCGTGAGGATATGGTGATGTCTTATATTTTCATCCTTATTTTCGGGAAGCAAGAGAATCGAACCAGAGGTTTCCGCCTTTATTTATTCAGGTTATCTATCTGGACACAAATTGCCTCATCTGTTGCAATGTGACGCTGGATACCAACATGAAGATCGTTCGTTCAGAAACAGGCCACTGATGGCATAATTTTCTTCTTTATGTATGAATTCCTGAGTGTCCAAAGAACCTAAAGGACGCGAAGAGTTGCAAGGGATGGGACTGTTGTTGCTCAGAATGACGAGTGACAATTTTAAGGATCTGCTCTATATCCACCAAACCTGGTCGAAAAGAGAAGAACAGTTTTGGAGGTGATTGTACCAGGGAAAAAGTCTGGAAGCTTTTCATTTTTTCTGTTCTTAAAATGGTGTGGATGATAAGACCAAAAGGAGGTCACAGGATTCGAGGTAGCAGTATTCAAAAAGCCGATTTCCGTGGTAAAGGCTTCATAAAGACGGATTCAGGTGGTAATGCTCCTTTCTGGCAGGGTGGCATTTGAGAGTTTGTGTATGGTGGAGGCAACCCTGCTTCAGCGACTGTTACAGTGTTAGGTATATTGGAATGTAGTCTGACATTTACATTAATGTCCCCTCTGTGTTGGTTCCCCGTTGGTGAAGTTGTTCTAATGATAAAAGAAAGAAAAAATTGAGTTAAGTGTATACATATGTATAACTTGGTGCTCGATGAAAGTATCTAAAATGTACGTATTTAAGTGATGCATTCTTGCTTAGAGACACTTCTGTCATCTTATTAGAAGATTGCTAACGCATCCCTGTCCACTTCAGGCAACCCACTAGACAATCGGAGTTTTTCTCAAAAAAGATTTATAGAACCTATTGTATGTTTGTAAAATGTTTCTTATTCATAATGACAGTTTTTGGCAGTGGCACACGTAACATTTCTGATGTTAGACACAAATTGAATAAATATAGATTTTTCATTGCCCATACGAAAGCAAATGAATTGGAAGCAAATATACTGTTTTGTGATCACATGGTTTTATATTTATAATTATTTTGCACATGTAATACCTGACGGGTTTTCGTTTTCTGTAGATAAATAATCCACCTGCTAAGACGGCACTTATGATTAGCAACGTGGCAAGCACACCAATCATTATAATGGATACCAGTGTCAAACCTTCAACAGAATAAAAATAATGTTGTTGTAAAGTAATGTGCATATCAGTTTTTAAAGGAAAACGAAGCTTCAACAACGAACGAACATTAATATATTTTATAAAAGTCAAAGTCGATATTTAATACAGCACAGTGAAAAATCACATATCACCCCGTAAAACAACCGCTGACACATACACTTGTCCCTTTCTCTTTTAAACAAATATCAATTACAAGTATATTTTTGTCCTTTAGTTTACCTTCTGATTGTTTCACATTCGGAGGAAACTTCCGCTTTATTGACGTTTTTGTTGTAGTTGTTGGCGTGGTTGTCGCAGTTGATAGTGATGGCGTTGTTTTTGGCGTGGTAGTTGTAGTGGTGTGCGTTGTTGCAGTTGTGGTAGTCGTGGGCGTAGTGGTGGTTGTTGTGGGCATTGTAGTTGTAGGCGTTGTCGTTGTTGTAGTTGTGGGCGTAGTGGTGGTAGTTGTTGGCGTTGTGGTAGTTGAAGTTGCAGTCGTTGTTGTAGTGATTGTTGATGTGGCAGATGAAGTTGAAAGTGAAGTTGTTCCTGTCGTTGTTTCAAGGTTTACTAAGAAGAAGAAACATACATCGCAATTGTAAAACAGTGTATATGCAATTAATAAAACAAAGCAAAAGAAAAAACAATAGTTAATTGAGGATATTTTCTAGAATTAGAATCTTTTAGGAAATATAGCTCATGCTCTATAGATATACACACTGTATCAAGTCATATCTTTGAAACGATGACAATTTTTGACTCGTGCCTAGGCCTCGGACTCAAGATCTCTACCCAATCGCCCAGCCGAGAAATATTCACAGCTCTGCAAATTACATCATTAATCGACAGAGCCGGGGGTATGTTTCATTTAGTTGGTTTGGTGCCAGAGAGCGTGAGTTCGAGGCAAAACTGTAATGAACAAAGTTGCGGATATTTTTCAGATAGTTGATTTGGTGCCAGAGAGTGTGAGTTCGAGGCGATGGTGTAAGAAACAGAGTTGCATTTTTTTTGTTTTTTTTTGAACATTTGGTTTCAGAAGTTTTGAGTTCATGGCGATAGCGTGATGACTAGTGCTGCTGATATTTTTTCAGTTAACTGATTCGGTGCCAGAGGGTGTGAGTTCGAGGTGAGGGTGTAATTTACAACGCTGCAGATATTTTTCAGCTACATATGTAGTTTGCAGTTTAATAATGATTTCTTTCGGCTCATGAAAAAGGATATTACACAAGAACGATAAGTACGTTTACAAATCATTTGAAACATTTTCAGAACGTTTGAGAAGTTTTGTAATGCAAATTGTTAAACGGGTCATGAAAACAATTTTGATTTATAAATACTCCTGTCTCTTTAAACAACTTTGATTTATAAATATTTCTGTTTCTTTACAATCAAATAAACAATAACATAATTCGGAATGGTACATGATAACTTGATAACCCTGTCTATGGAATTGTTGTAAATCCTACCAACCACATCTTCTTTTATTTAATTAACTCAAGTCTAACACTTACCTGAACAGTTCTCCTCTAGTAACATCCCAACGAACTCAGTCGTAAAGCCAGTCGGACATTGTTTACACAACGCCTGTCCAGACTCATTCTGGTATGTACCTACTTCACATAACACACACCACGCTCCATCTTGTCTTGTTCCGGTCGGACATTCCACTTAAAGGGAAAACATGTATATCACTATCATAGACTAAGTTATATTTCCTGAATTGATTGGGATAATTCAAAAACAGTTGAGAGGGAACAACATACAAAAACCAGACAAAACAAAGTAGCAATTTACATCAGGAAAATTCAAAACATGAACAGAGATGAGGGAGTAAACTAGCCTAGTCAATTGTACATTGTTTGTGCTTAAAGTAAAACTTTGATATAACATATTTCCATGTTGATGAATCTTTTTGAAGAAAACATATATGCTGAGTATTCTACCAAAGGTTTATATACCTGCTGTTTGAAATGACATACAAACTAGACATTTGTTTCAACTACGTGATATTAAGAGTAACTGACGCAAAAACGTCACAACAAATACCTTTGTAACTTGTATATAGCGTGTTGTAGTATAAATCAATTACAAATATAAACGCCTTTTCATCCACCAAGTAAACATGACTGCCACAGGGACGAATTCCTAATGTAGGACACGCCCATTGCTGCGAAGCCTTTATATTTACAAAGTGATTATGAACAGTGTTAATCTTATTTATTGTACTCTTCCAACTGATAATTTTACGAAACAACTGCATGGGAATACAAATAAAAGTGATAAATATTTATTATGTTGTTACCAAAAACTTAAAAGTGGAAGTTACAGCCACGAGCAATCAATAGGAGGAGTAACTTAATGTGAGAACTGACTAATACAGGAAACATACCACATCCTCCATCATCGTCAATGCTTCCGTTGTCACAGGTCGTCTGGCTCTCAATCATAAAGGTATCAGGGTCAATGGTATACGTATTGCCGTTTATGACGACATTGAAGAAAGCCTCGGATGTGCTGTTGATTTGGTCTGCTGTGTCATCCGATTCACTCAGCACATTTAGATAGGCCTGCAGTTCTGCACTTACTAGAGCAACAAAAGCACATATTGAAACATTGATATGTAGAATTACGTGAATGTATTTTGTTAAATTGTTGTAATTTATCAACATCATCAGAAATTACGGGTATGCGTAACCTTGCTCAATATTTATTTGAAATTATTCCTAGTTTGCATTATTTTTCTTTAATATTGGCCTCTCTTGCATATGCAAATCACTAATGTAAATTTTCTGTCATTACAAAATAGGAATGAAGTTTTTCAGAAATATTTTCACAGAACGATTTTTGCGACGCAACGACTTTTCACCTTTCAAATTGTTTCAATATATTTTTCTAAAACCTGAAATTGTGTTTGCAGTTTGTATTGTTAAAGCGTTTTTACTTTGTTATGTTTGAATGAAATAGTTGCAAGCGAATCTTGAATATTGCCCAGATTTTAAATCAATTATTTAACAATTAATTTTGCCTTCTCCTCTTTGCGTCCAAAGGAAGGTAAGCTGTTCATATCAAGTTTACCAAAAATAGTGTTTACTCATTTCAAAGGATAAACTTCAACTATCTGTAGAAAAGATAACATTTATCCCTTGAATACTGCCATGATTTTAAATAAGACGAATTTATTGTTTTTACTAATTTACAGAAGTCATTGTTATTACCAGAAAAAATACCCATTTACCCCACTTTCTTTAACAATATTCAGATCTACTGGTGAAACATTATATATTGCAAACATGCAGTTACAAAAGAACTCACTGATATTTGACTCAAGGAATGCTGTCAAGTTGAGATCTCCGATGTTTTCCAGATTGAACACGAATGACATGTCAACTGTCGTTCCAGTCGTGCGCTTGCGTCGCCTTTTACCACAAGTGTCCGTAGTCACGGTGACGTCACATGTACTGTCGAGCATGCATTGTGCATTCCCTGCAGACGATTGCAGAGCTGTATCTGTTGAACTGCCGCACGATAGTGTATCCGTGTATGTCGCCGATGTTCTAATCGTAATGCTTCTACCGCGCCTAATGGCTGCATGAAAACAAAACAAAATAGAAGGCTTATTGTATTTCCATTTATGTATTATGAAATTTGTGATTCATTAGTGCTTACTTTTTCAATAGATAGTGGTGTTGTTTTCGTATTACTCTTGATTTTATGAAACTTGCTTTTTTCTAGACTCGAAACTCGACGAAGAAAGTGGGTCGCGCGCAGACGATAGTGACATGATTACCTTTTTGACGCCATTTATGTATATTTATGTACTATGGGAAGCCAAAAGCAAGTTCCTTTAAATCCCTATCTCCCACAAATCTCCTGGTCAAATTACTTTTAGTAGTTTTTGAGAAGAGATTTTCCAAAGGAAGTTGATCAATGACAGCCATTTAAATTGGCTAGTTTAAATGAATACGGTCTCGTCTGACCATCTTAACTACCATGTCGTCATAAATTGACTTTAAAATAATCAGCAATACGAACTTACATCCACAGCTCGGTAGTTGCCTACTATTCCATTCGTGTGACGTGTTTTGGCCGCATTCATAATATTCTAAAGGCGGGGTTGAAGATGTAAAACCATAACCTGTTTCACAAGTTAGATTACACCTAGTGTAGTCCCCTTCCGTCTCACAGTGATCTGTAATGGTTTTCCTTGCACCCAACAGCAAGAGTTCAATTGGTTTACACGCTGTTTGAAATGCATAAACCACATTTTAATGCATAAACCACATTTTAATGCAGAAACCACATTTTAATGCAGAAACCACATTTTCATGGCGTGTGTAGTTATCGTCATTGACTACCAATCTCAATAAACTGGTATCTTTATGTACAGTTCTGAATCTACAAACAAAAGCTTTTTGCAATGTTAAACAGGTTTCCAGATACCCGACTTAAATTCAGTGAAAGTAGATAACAATAAAATGAAGAAATGGCTAACTCTCTTCAATAAACTCATTCATCATTGCGCATATTTTTACATTGTTACGCTGCAAATGACAAAATATTCACGCCAGTTAGAACTAGAGAAAATATTTGAAATCGCATCACGAAAACCTACCGCATTTTTTTTTTATCAAGTACATCAATAACAAATACGTAGTAGTTAAAATTGTAATATGGATCATCTCTTGACTTGAAACTCAAAGATAAATACTATTTTAGAGATAAAAAGCATTTTGAAATTGACATTAGCGTTAACGACATTTAATTAAATCTGGTTTTAAACAAAAAGACCCAGACATCCACGTAAAATAGCACAAATATATAATCTTGCCAATTAAATTATAACATAACCCACATGGACATTGTTCCAGATTGCATGCTTGCACTTCCTGGTCACTTCCACTGCACTCGTTTCCATCTGTTCCCGGCGGAGGATCGGAGCAGGTACGATTTCTATTTTGTTGCCCCGCACTGCCACTGACACTGCAAGTAACAGTGCACCGGTTCCAGTCCGACCATTTTGCCCATTGTCCATGAACTGTTTGATTAACCATGTAGCAATAAATTAACTACATATAACGAAACTAGAATAGAAAGTAAATTCCCTTCACCTCCTAGACATGCATTCATGTGCTACTATCAGACATATATATGATAAGAATAAATAATAGATTATATTGCATTCACTTCTGTTAAATGTTTTTTTATAATACATTTCTGTTGAGGTTGCATCACACAAGCAAGGATATGACTGTTTACAAATCGTTTTGTCATTTCTATCTATAAGAAAAGTCATTACAAGGGCCACATAGTCATTAGTCAGGGCAAAATCAAACTGCAAAACCAATAAAGGAAATATAACAACAGGGACATATAAAATAATAAGTATAAAAAACAAAACACCGGTAGTAAAACCAAGCACTTTAAAGGGTAAAATCCAACCTTCATGTTCTTACCTATATTTTCTTCACAAAGTTCCCCTCTGAAGTCGCCGACACACTGACATGTATAGTTCCAGGCTTGACTCTGACAGATGGCTGAGTTTTTACAAGTATTATTTAGGCAGAAGTCGGGCGCGGTGTCACAGTTGACGCCGGTGTAACCGCCCATACAAATACACTTGTAGGTGTTCAGCAGATTCTCACAATCGTGTACTCCACATGGGAGAGCGGCGCACTCATCAACAACTGAAAAACATATAAAATCATTTTTATCAGTAGAGATTACTTAGAAACTGTCAATAAAAACGTTGAAAACATTATTGTATATACTCTGAATGAGATTAAATTAGCACACATACTATATATATAACAAATCGTTATATCGAGTGGTCGATGAATAAAATGAACAAGGGATGTTATTCAAACACAAGCATATGAACAGATCAATATTTTTATCAGTGTTAAAACCTACCATCACATTTGGAAGGAGTATCCAAGATAACTCCATCCTGGTTCTTGAAATTATCCATGCTATAGATAGCCCCAGTGGCGTCTGGAGTACAAGTCTGCATATCGTTCTTTATCTGCGCATCAGATCTTTTCGTGTCCATCAACCGAAACCCTGACAGTCTGCAGTCTGCAACAGTAAATTATCGTGTTTTCTCATGTGTGCAGATTTTTGCAGTCTTTAACAACAGGGATTATCATATTTTAAACCTCAAACTCGCATGTATTTGCTTAAAGTAAGTGCTTGTAGAGTTTGATATATATATATATATATATATATATAAATGAACAAACACTAAACACACTATTTAGAATACTATGTTAAAGATTGGATACTGGAAGCTCCTTTTTTGGTAATTTCATTTGCTTATAACACTGTTTCATTACTTGATGCATTCAACAAAATGCATGGCTAGACATTTAAGCGGGATGGTTTGCTCCTCCTCTTTTACCGACGCATCACTGGTCAATAAAAAAAATAATACTTTAATTGCCGTTTGGCTAGCTTTCCTTAAATGTGTATTTATGATCAAAGACAAAAAATATGAAGGGGCCAATACCTGCTTTTATTTACAGAAATGTTTACATACCGGCGATATAACCGTTGTTCGACGTTATTTCGACACGAGTGCCAGCCGTTGCTATATTTCCTGTTACAGCGACAGATGCATTATTTTCGCCATTTATCAGCAACTTTGCCTGTCCGGTCGTCTCTTCCCATGTGATTGTGACGTGCTTCCAGTTATCCAATGTGATTGTATACGCCGTCCTTGAATATAGAGAAATTAACCAGCAACATTATAAACGAGGTTTGCAAAAAAAAATACCCCATAAAATACTATGTTTATCAACTAGCTTATGGTTGCCAATGCCAAAACTGCAGTGTCACCTAGTTTCATTTGTCGGATTTTGAGATTCCTTGATTATTACAATTGATACACAATATTGGACTAGATACAATAATAGTTATTAACAGAGTTATTTCTATATTTGATCTTAATAATGATTTCGGAATTTGCTTTTTCAAATTCAGGTTTATTGAAGCAAATTACAAATTGTGAACACCAGGAAGATCTCACCATCCTAATATTTTACCTGTATGTTCAACGCAGTGATTAACACACGTACATATTTCTCGACTGCAAAACCTTTACACATCAGGAGGCAAACTCCATTACAACAAATTGCACATTATCTCTCTCCAAATTGTACGTGACAAATCTTAGTGCATTGCGTTAGAGAAGGTACATTTTTTTAACTGCAGTATTGATATTGAAATGGTATTTTCTTAAAAAAATAAGGGGAAGTTTTTGAAATCAGTTAAGTGACTATTTGAAAGATGAAATAATAAAAATAAAAAGCATAAATCAGTGCAAATCACTTTTAGTCGCATAAAAAAATGAAATTTGAAAATATATGATGACAAATCGTTAGAATCTATTCAATTACCCAAACATTTCCAGTGTCTGCGAATCGGTTATCTTCAGTACTTCCGCAGTTGCTATACTGTTTACAAGGTGGATTGTAGGTGTAATGACACTCCCGGCCGGACATTTTAGCCAAAACATCAACGAGAATGCATTCAGCGATGCAGTAAAGCTAGGAAATGCAATATTTGTTCCAGGCGAACCAAAGATAACATCAAAAGCTTCAAAATGGAAAAAGAACGACAGTCCAGTTATCAGATACCATGATATGCAAATAAAATAAAAACTTATTTAGTTTTCCATTTAGAAGATAGCATATTGGTAAAATATAGGAAATAGTTTGATATATATTTTACCACTCATATTTTATTAGTCTGTATGTTCCATTTGTGAATTATAAAACATGTATACTCAGTAGGTTTTAATTATTTTTATATTTCGTTCAGTTTACCGCGTTGAGCAATTCAATAGGGCTGTTTACCTATGCACGCAGAGGAAGATTCTGCTCCTCGGCTGACGGTTGTCTTAGCGACGTCACAGCTGGTACATGCGGTTCTGTGTTTGGCGGACTGGTATGTGCCAATGGCACATTTAGTACACGGAATAACACCCTTGTTAGAGTACGTACCAGCTCCACAAACCTCTGGAAATACCATACAATGTTACGTATACTCACTATCTAATAATAATTCAATATTGGCACACTTGCAAAACAACAATATGATATGCGTAAACCTTTTTTACTTGTTGACACATCAGCTACAATGTAGCTGAAGAATAGATGTCACAGAATGATAAAGTGTTGTCTCTCCTTGGTCATTATCTACATGTTTACCTATGAACAAACCTTTGAATACGGTTGTGCACCTGTTATCCACTTCACACATGATTTATTATAATGTCGCCTACAAACTTTTGTTTGTCAGGTATTACTTAAATTCAATAATGGCCCTCGTTCTGGGTTCTACAATGCAGGGAAAAGATCAAGTATTTATGTTTTGACTCCGATAAACACAATTGGATTTGAAATCCTGATAGAATTATTGTTCATTGATTGTAAATATTTTATTTATAACATTTTCAAGAGATGTTAGTATGCAATATATATATATATCGTAAACGGATCAACAACAACGAGACAGTGATTATTTATAAACCAAATCCGACTCAAATTCGCCAATTTCGATAATATAGTTCTAGGTTATACGGTTTCTAAACAGGTTGCCGCTTCGGGTTTTAATAAAATCATTATCTGAACAAATGAATACATGTTTGTAGAATAATTGTGTTTATATTTTGGATTAAAAGTATGGACGGTTCCCAATTCGTATTCAGAGGTATGACTATGAAACATCAACTGTCAGATAATTTCCTAGTGAAAGCAACCATATATCAAACGTGAACATATGAGAAAGAATGTCGCTATATGAAATCTTGTTTCACGACCTCAGAAAATTGATTTTTATATGATGAAAACCGTAGCTCTTTGGTCAGAGAGGTACCATTTCAAAATAGTAATATCGATCGGTCTTTTGAGGCCGGGTTCTCACGGGTAAATATGTACATATGACTTGATATGAAAACAGCACAACACACAGCAGGGAAACATTTAACAATGTTTAATTCATTTCTTGCTTAAAATAATTCGTTATAAAATAACGTATCATCCTAATGAATTTCTTTTCATTTATGTTAAACACTTAAAAATAATCAATGATAAAGTTGTCCTGTGCGACGTTAATATACAATGTTATGACGAACTGGTGACTTTAAGAAGAACCACTTACGGAAACAGTCCCCTATTTTCTTCCGTCCAGTGTCTTTAGTAGACATATCTGTTGGACATGCTTTACACGTAGTCTGGTGACTCTCGTCCTGGTATGTTCCTATTGGACATACTGTACAATCGCCCACCACCGAGTCAAAGTATTTCCCTGTGGCGCATCCCTCTATTGCAATAAAACAAAAGTTAAAATACATTATTGTCATTGTTTTGTAAAATTTTATTTTATTTTAGAAAATGTTGTCAGAGGGTGGTATGTGGGATAATGCATTTCAAAATCAGAAGATGTTCTTTATAAAATAATTTTGTATGATCCTCAAAATATCGGAGTGATATTTTTCTTTACTACGACAAATATCACGTTATGCATTAAACTTCAAATTAGTATTAAGTACTATATTTTGTTTTATCTGTTATAGAATTTATCGTTTGTTCTGTGTTTTGTTTACAATTATATTTCATGGAAATTATCAGCAAATACGAAAAAAATACCCTAGGTTAAACATAGAGCTAGCAGGGCATGGTTCTGAATTATATGTAGTATATTCCTGATTCCTGCAGTTGATAAATTATATACCCCGACAACATATCTGTTGCGCATGAATGCGTAAATAAATGATTTTAAATAGTTTCCAATTGAAAACCATGTACGGGTACAGCAAAAATATTCCGATATTATCAACGAGTGCTGGACACAAGAAAAAATATACGGTTTTCAACGTGGACGTTTTATTACATTATTACAAAAATGAAAACGTTTATCCATCAACAAAGTGAGGAAATTCGTGGCATAATCGTTGTCGCCATTAAGCCTGCTCAACGAAATTCTTCCGTTCTCTACTTATATATGGTACGATTTGTTTACGGTTTCACCAATAATGTAATTTTATTAGTAACTTATTTCGCTCTATCTGCAGCTGAATAGAAAAAACACGTGACTTTCAATGCAGTGAATAGGGAAAACAATTCTGATTGGTCAATAAAAAAGGAAAAGTGCGATTTCGGACCTTTTTAAATCACATACCAACATCAATTTTTTATGTATGTATATTTGTTATTAAATCGAGATATTTTTTATATTTATATTTATGGTGAAAATGTAACATATATGCTACTTACCACAGTTAACGCCACCCCCGACATACGATGGACTTTCGCCTGTCGGACACGTGATCATCGGATAAGGATCGGTGACGATGTCAGGTGAGGGAGTTAGTCCTCCATACTCAAATAGACCTCCTGATTTTTTTGCTTCTTCTTCTAAAGTCGCCATTACATCATATAATAGATTGTCATTGGCGGTAAGATCATCATCTGATGTACCGTTTTGCCATGGAAAGGTTACGCTAAAATCAATTTTGATGACAAAGGAGCTACGTCGATATCTAGAATGTTCAAATGATTTTACTTGCAGCACCCCACGGAGGCTTTTCTTTTTCCTTCCCGATAATGCACCACAGGTTACCTCGACATTATCTACGGAACAGCCTGGTAGTAGAAGTTGTAGAGGTTGTTTCACTGACATTGACTACATAATATTGACTACATAGCATTTTCATAACTACATGTACATCACATAACGTCGATACCAAATTATGTATAATAGTACTCTGCTACTGTATATTTTATTTCACTGTTATAATCACCAAATATTTGAAAAAATCATAAAATAAAATAACTAAAAACAAATGAAAAATATCCTAACGAGTTCGGATGAAAAATGAAATCAATTACAATACTTATATCTGCAAAATAGATGATATGTTTGAACAATGAACAATCTCAAACCAGACATACCAGATGAGGAACAAACACTATTCCATCCATCAGAGATCAAATCTTCCAGGACTGTAATAAAATTGGCTCTTAAGCCTTCCTGGACAGCGGGGTCGTTGCAATCACCGACAAAGTAGTGCATCTCACCACTGATAATATTTGAGTCTGGAACTTTTCGTCCTAAAACCATTCATTATATACCATAGTGATATTGATGGAAACGTCATATCAAATATTGTTTTGAATGACAGATGTAAAAGTTTAGAAAAAATAAATTTATCGTCAAGTTTTTATTAGTATTTATTAGAATTATTCAGAATTTATTAAACAAATCGTTATAAGTAACTTCCGATTACATTTGTTTTAAATAAAGAAATATGTCTGTAATAAATAGGATTGGTCTGTTGAAAGAGGGTAAATAGATGAACTAGTTCTCTTTATTTCGCTGATTTATCTACCTGTACAATCGTCTACCGCAGGGGGATCCCAGAGCTGATCAGTAGTACAAATAAATAGTTGTCCAGCCACCGTACCTCGAGGATACCCGGAGTTAGCATTACATGATTGTCGACAGTAGTAGTTAGCAGCCGTTGTGCATACGAGGGCGCCATCAATTGGTGGAGTGAGAACAGGGCATTTATCTAAAGTTAAATAAATACGACATCGTTTTTAAACTGACATATACGGAAAAGGGATGGGAATATCAGTGTCCAATTGTAAAAAAGTCGAGTAGCCAAATAAAACGCGTCAACACAGAAGGACAATCTATCAATCGTATGCATTGTATTGCGCATACCTTTTTGTACATGAATTTGAAAGTCTAAAAACCAATACGTAGAAATAAGGTCTCAATCTCACTATCGCTTTGGTAATAATAACAATGGTTGATAAATTGATATCCTACCATCACAATGGTTAATACGGTATTATTTCTCGATATCAATAGTTAATGCAGTGATTATATCAATATGGTCGATATATCTTACCACTACAATGGTAAATATGACATTCATTTTTCAATTACAATAGTGAATATAAAATAATTATCGAACTAAAAAAGTGGTAAATATTGTAACAATCGCAACATCACAACGGCAAATAAAGTTAAGGTATTACCATCACATTCAGGTTGAGCTCCTCCGCCCCAGTCCCATGATGCTTTGGTAGTGGTTCCCTCACGTTCACATGTAAGTGTCGTATTTCCTATAATGGTATAATTCCGGACACAAGACAAACTGCACTCGATTCCGAATGTGTACTCTGATCCAGGACAATCTACCTGTAGAAGTTCATCGTCAAATAACCCGTTTGGAGGATCACACTCCAGTTCTGTAAAAAAAAAAAAAAAGGCAACGTTATGAAATAAGTGGCATTATATTTTGGATACATCTACGTTTAGAAAAAAAAGCTTCTGGTAATGACCAATCTATCAGTAAACATGGGGGAAAAGCACAGTCTCTACAAACACGCAAGAGGAAAACCCCAGTTTGACACACTTCGTCAGGTGTCAGAGAAAGGGTAGCTTTTCAAAATCTAACGTGGTATGTCCCATGACGCCCTCAGTTAAATAAAATAAATCATAAACGATCTAAGATAAAGTGAACTGGTATATGCAATAGAACTGGCAAGTGTTGCAGTGGTACTAATTTGTTTAGGCATTTTGTATCCAGATATTATTTTAGACTAGCAATAAGTTCTATGCTAATGAACACTTTTCCTATTAAATATACAATACTAATTAAAAATTATTATGTTAAATAATGTTCGTTTCATAAATTCTATATTCGTATTCACAATATTACTTTGGTTTGGTTGGTTTGTGTTTTACGTCCTAATAACTGCTATGGTCTGTGAGGGAGTGCCAGGTTTTGGTGGTGGAGGAAAGCCCGGAAAAAAACTACCGCCCTACGGCCAGTACCTGGCGACTGCCCCACGTAGGTCTCGAACCCGCGACCCAGTGGCGGAGGGCTAGTGACTTGGCCCCCGCGACCCTTTTATAAATAACCAAGATCTACAAAAATATATACATACGTTCAACAACAACTGTGAAGGAGCACGTGGTAGGAGACTGATTGCCACTAGCGTCACGGGCCACATAGCTGATCAAATGGGATCCCACAGAAAACTCACTCCCTGGGGCCGCACCTAACGTCCTCACTATGGTGACATCGCCAGAGTTATCGGTGGCATTCAACGAAGACCATGTGACGGAAGCGGAATTCTGACCTTTGTCTGCATAGGATTTTATTGGACTTGGTGGACATTCGGTGAAGTAAGGGGCTCGGAAATCTGGGAAAAAATATATATATAATGACAGCATACTTATGATTTATTTTTCGCTACTCAAATACGTTTTAAACGTGTTACAGTCTTTGAATAAACGTAACAAATGAAAAAACATTAAGAGCAAAAAACAGGCAAATCGCTTCAGGTAAATGTATATCAATATAATATACTATATGAATTCTTTGGATATCTCTTAACAATTACTTACCATAACATGGCTGTAGACTGCCGGACCATGATCCGTCGTAACGACAAAGTATAAATGTCCCTACAGAGCCATACCCATTTTGGACCGGACATGATGTCATGCATACACTTTTGTAATTATTGCCATCTATACAGGTTGCCTGCCCGTTCGCGGGAATAGGTAGATCGGGACATGTGATTTCTACCAATACAAAAGTCAGCAACATCAATATTAAAAGTAAATATCCAAGTAAACAAATCCATATTGCACTTTTGATCATATGGTAATGGTGAAAGAAAATCTAAAGTATCCCAATGACAAAATATGTTCGAAAACCAATGCTTGAATATACAACTCGCATTAAAGCAAGCGATTATTCGTAATTGAAAATAAAACAATAGCAATTTTAAATACACCTACTGGAACAAACTGCCGGTATTCCATCAAACGTTCCGTCACTCTGACATGTTCGTAGTGTGCTGCCTGCTAATGAATATCCATCGTCGCAGGAAAATGAGCAAGTACTTCCGAGCAGTGGGTCGTACCAATCAGGTTCGCAAGAAATTTCCCCATTAGTAGGTCTCGGGGGCATGCGTGTGCACCGTCGCACTATGTTTTTGTTATACAGAGGTCCAAATTATGTCATTGATGATGATTTTTAAACATAAATTAAATGTGTTTTCTTCAAATAGATTGTCATTTCTATTTAACAGGTGGATCGGTGAACATACAAAGTGCTTCAAGATGAAATTATAATAATACAGCACTTATCTAAAATATGATTTTATAGTGATATTTCGTTAATGAATTATAGTAATAATGCAACAAATTATTTAACGCAATCCGACAAATATTCTTATTAATTGATATCCCAGTAACTGTATAACACCAATATATATATATATAATATAGCGGTAAAAATAGTGAAACGTTGATGTGACCGTAGTAAAACAAATTGCCCCAAGATGGGAAGAGTCCAAAGATGGGAAGAGTCCAAAGATGGGAAGAGTCCAAAGATGGGCGGAAGTGCTAGCGATATTTAGTCCTCGGTGTTTTATTTTATATGTATATATAAGTATACAAAACTGAACGCCAGACCTTTCTACCTTCTTGGCCTTCTTTAGTTTTATGTATTTTTAAAAAGAATAAATGTCGATATGAAGTAGAATATTATATAAAACGCCAGACTACAAAACTAACAGCTATCACCCTTTACAGGCCTCTTCAGGTTTAATACCAAAGGACAACATCGTGACTTCACAATTACGTGTCCTTTTGCAATAAACCTGAGGAACCCTGTGAAGGGTCAAAACTGCTAGTTTTGTAGTCTGGCGATGTGTCTTATTTGTTCCAAGATAGATACATGTATATATATACTAAAAACATCATCCAAACTTCATGATTACAAAATGTTTTAGCGTAAAAATTTTACACCAATAACTTGCAATATTAAATATGTGTTAATCGAATTTATTGTGGAAACACTTACCTTTAATTTCAAATTGTTCGGAACAAACGTCGGCGTTACCATAGCTGTCCTTAGCTATGTAGCCTAGGGAGTAATGCCCTTCAGTGAATAGTGATCCACTCACCCAGCCGTGTGTCTGTGTAATCCTGGCATAACGTACATACGTAGTTAGTATGGTATAAAGACAATTCATTATATTGTACATATTTTTAATATCTTCAGTGGTTGTAGGGAATGATAATTTCTTGCAAGAGACATACTTTAAAGCGAAAACAATAATTCTTACCAGTCTGCAAATACATAACAAAACTGTTTCATTTCAATAGATCCATGCCTGAAGTGATTTGTTTCCAATTTGCATGCTTATATAGATATATTTGCAAGCAAAGTAGCAAACAAAAATGCCACAAACACATAGCAAAGTTTTCGTTTATACAGTAACCTCCCCTTAATTACCGTAGCACAGTTGGGCGAAGCACTTACGACGTTGACGCGGTAGGTGAGGTCTAGGGTTCGAATCCCGACCTAGCCTCGATGAGGTTTCATTGTTATAACATTGTTATTGATTATGATGTTTATTTCACCTTTGCTTTTTTTCCAGAAAAGCCCCGCAATGCCCATAATAGGTGGTTTTCTTTATCAAAATGATTTACCCAAACTATGGTAAGCCAGAAAAAAATTGTTTCCGATGCCTTATAACAGTGTTTGGCAGTGGTACGGGGATCCTTAATGAGCATTCGTTTTTAGAGAAGGAATTACATTGTAGTATACAAAACTGCCAACTCATCAGATTATATAAGTAATTTGAAAAATATCTTTATCTCACGTTACAGGGTTGTTCTCTGGGTCAGTAGCTGTTGCAGTGCCCCATGTCACCGTTTTTACTTTTGTTCGGGAATCTGCACTATATTCACTATTGACGGTAGGACATGTGATCGTAGGGGGCCTGTTTGGTGGCGGAGGAGGAGGAGTATATCTTCTGCGACGACGACCTAGGAAAGTTTAAGGTACATGAATACTAAACAGTTTTATCAAAAAGGATGTAAATATATATGGAAATGATTGAAAAATAAACGAAAAGGAACAGCTAGAAACATTTTGAAAATCATTTTGATCTTAGGAATAGAACAAAAAATATATTTGTTCTCGTGATTATAGATTTCCTTTCAATAAAAATCATTTTGATGTAGGGAATAGAAGACAAACTTAAACATTTCCTTGTGATTATAAATCTGTTATCATTATCGTGAAACACAGTATGTATTTATTACTACAGTATAAAGCGTGAATGGAGTTCAGCTACAGAGCTTTTCTGAGTTCGTAACTATTTATTGTAATTATTGCTAATTACACATCTCCTAAATGATCTATTTAAATATATTTACATTGTGTTATGACAACATCCTCTACAAGCATTGCTTCTCCTGGGTTATATTTACAGGTTGAATACCTTATAGAATTTGTTAGCTCTGTGTACATTTGAAGATGTTTATACTTACGCCTCAGCCATCCCCTTTTCACTCTTAATTTCGGAGTTCCTGAAAAGAATTTGGAATTACTTTCAATTGTAATTCAAGCTTTTTTTTAGTAAAAGCTCTTTATTAGTGCCATTCCACTTTCTCATCAAGAATCTCGGGAAACAAAGTGTTTGGTTGGTATATTTTCCAGTTGAAAGAATAATAATTACATTGAAAATTCAACAAGAAACTGATTTTGGTGTGATTAGAAAGATGTACCACGTTCTCTGGGTTATTTACATCTGAACAGGCTTATAACAGACCATTTGATTCTGGGGGAAACCCTGGACAATGTCAATATCTTCAAGCATAAAAAACAATTACTCTTTATTATTAAATGTTAAAAAGGTTACAAAAGTTATATTGTGGACTTCATCGGTCTACATGTATCATTGAGAATGTCCTAAACTAATTGAATATCNCTTCTTAATTATGTTATTCCGTCTTTGCGTATTGCAGAGTTATCTTCTCTTGTGAGCAGGTATTGATTGTTACGTCATTGGTTTGTGAGAGTAACGTCATCAATTTTTGAGAAAATGACGTAATTTTCTCACACAAACCAATGACGTAACAATCAATACCTGCTGACAAGAGAAGATAACTCTGCAATACGCAAAGACGGAATATCAGAATTAAGAAGTCCACCCATAGGATTTTCCCGATTCGTATGACAAGAATTTGAAATACAAAGCTAGATCGAAAGGTTGATAACTAAGTACTTTGTATTCTTAAATCAGTCATATTTAATCGAACGTGCTAATTGATATTTGCGTTTCAGTATTTTGTATCTATAAAGAACAACAACTTGAGATATCCAAAGCAAAACAATAAAAATAAACAAATAACTTGTTGCTGTATCAAACGTTACAGAGCAAAGTCAATAACTAATTAATAATGGAATTACGATTATCTGCACAGAAAACCCTATATATATTGTTTATGAAACAAGAAACCTTACACTAATATGTATGGCATTAGAGCTTTCTTCCTAAAACTACTCTTTCATTAAAATCATCTTGATATTCAGATTTTGTCAATGTTATCGATATTTTGTGTCGCTAACTAATACATCAATAACAAATTACTTTAGATTTCATTTCCAACAGTAATGTACAAAATAAGCAGAATATGCTGTTCACAATAAACTAGTACATATACTGCAATGCGATATTTTGTTTCGTTAATCAGAATACGAAATATTGTGATGAGATTCTAATGAGAAGATCTAGTTATATTGAGCATGTGACACTGGAGATGGTGCTGTTAAAGACTCACCTGTTGAGTAGATCTAGATATATTGAGCAAGTGAAACTGGAGATGGTGCGGTTAAAGACTCACCAGTTCAGTAGATCTAGATATATAGAGCATGTGACACTGGAGATGGTGCGATTACAGACTCACCTGTCGAGTAGATCTAGATATATTGAGCATGTGAAACTGGAGATGGTGCGATTAAAGACTCACCTGTCGAGTAGATCTAGATATATTGAGCATGTGACACTGGAGATGGTGCGGTTAAAGACTCACCTGTTGAGAAGATCTAGATAAATTGAGCACGTGACACTGGAAATGGTATGGTTAAAAGCTCACCTGTTGAGAAGATCTAGATATACAAGTGTATTGAGCATGTGACACCTGAGATGGTGCGGTTAAAGACTCACCTGTTGAGTAGATCTAGATATATTGAGCACGTGACACTAGAAATGGTGCGGTTAAAGACTCACCTGATGAGTAGATCTAGATATATTGAGCACGTGACACTGGAGATGGTGCGATTAAAGACTCACCTGTTGAGTAGATCTAGATATATTGAGCATGTGACACTGGAGATGGTGCGGTTAAAGACTAACCTGTTGAGAAGATCTAGATATATTGAGCATGTGACACTGGAAATGGTACGGTTAAAAGCTCACCTGTTAAGAAGATCTAGATATACAAGTTATTGAGCATGTGAAACCTGAGATGGTGCGGTTAAAGACTCACCTGTTGAGTAGATCTAGATATATTGAGCACGTGACACTAGAAATGGTGCGGTTAAAGACTCACATGTTGAGTAGATCTAGATATATTGAGCACGTGACACCTAAGATGGTGCGATTAAAGACTCACCTGTTGATTAGATCTAGATATATATTGAGCACGTGACACTGGAAATGGTGCGGTAAAAGACTCACATGTTGAGTAAATCTAGATATATTGAGCATGTGACACTGGAAATGGTACGGTTAAAAGCTCACCTGTTGAGTAGATCTAGATATACAAGTGTATTGAACATGTGACACCTGAGATGGTGTGGTTAAAGACTCACATGTTGAGTAGATATATATATTGAGCACGTGACACCTGAGATGGTGCGATTCAAGACTCACATGGTGAGTAGATCTCGATATATTGAGCACGTGATACCTGAGATGGTGCGATTAAAGATTCACATGTTGAGTAGATCTAGATATATTGAGCACGTGACACCTGAGATGGTGCGATTAAAGACTCACATGTTGAGTAGATCTGGATATATTGAGCACGTGACACCTGAGATGGTGCGGTTAAAGACTCGCCTGTTGAGTAGATCTAGATATATTGAGCACGTGACACCTGAGATGGTGCGATTAAAGACTCACATGTTGAGTAGATCTGGATATATTGAGCACGTGACACCTGAGATGGTGCGATTAAAGACTCACCTGTTGAGTAGATCTAGATTTATTGAGCATATGACACCTGAGATGGTGCGATTAAAGACTCGCCTGTTGAGTAGATCTAGATATATTGAGCACATGACACCTGAGATGGTGCGGTTAAAGACTCGCCTGTTGAATAGATCTAGATATATTGAGCACGTGACACCTGATATCGTGCGATTAAAGACTCACCTGTTGAGTAGATCTAAATATATTAAGCATGTGACACCTGAGATGGTGCCATTAAAGACTCACCTGATGAGTAGATCTAGATATATTGAGCACGTGACACTGGAGATGGTGCGATTAAAGACACACCTGTTGAGTAGATCTAGATTTATTGAGCATGTGACACCTGAGATGGTGCCATTAAAGACTCACCTGATGAGTAGATCTAGATATATTGAGCACGTGACACTTGAGATGGTGCGGTTAAAGACTCGCCTGTTGAGTAGATCTAGATATATTGCGCACATGACACCTGAGATGGTGCGGTTAAAGACTCACCTGTTGAGTAGATCTAGATATATTGAGCACGTGACCTGGAGATGGTGCGATTAAAGACTCACCTGTCGAGTAGATCTAGATATATTGAGCATGTGACACCTGAGATTGTGCGATTAAATACTCACCTGTTGAGTAGATCTAGATTTATTGAGCATATGACACCTGAGATGGTGCGACTCGCCTGTTGAGTAGATCTAGATATATTGAGCACGTGACACTGGAGATGGTGCGATTAAAGACTCACCTGTCGAGTAGATCTAGATATATTGAGCATGTGACACCTGAGATTGTGCGATTAAATACTCACCTGTTGAGTAGATCTAGATTTATTGAGCATATGACACCTGAGATGGTGCGGTTAAAGACTCGCCTGTTGAATAGATCTAGATATATTGAGCACATGACACCTGAGATGGTGCGGCTAAAGACTCGCCTGTTGAATAGATCTAGATATATTGAGCACATGACACCTGAGGTGGTGCGGTTAAAGACTCGCCTGTTGAATAGATCTAGATATATTGAGCACGTGACACCTGAGATGGTGCGATTAAAGACTCACCTGTTGAGTAGATCTTGATATATTAAGCA